>NC_140572.1:12360203-12565203 GCF_057381845.1 Rhamphochromis longiceps
AACAGTTGCAGTACAGGTTAAAAGTTTACAGTTTTACTACTTTTTACATCCAGTGCCAGCATCTTGGATCGCTAACTTGTGGTATGTAAATCTGCTCTGACTTTCCAAGTGTGAAATCCAAGTTTGGTGGGGCATTCCACAAAGATATTTTGACTGGGAACCCCATTAAATCACCTTGACCCAGCTGAATGTGGACATTTTAAAGACGCTAACAAAGACAAAGTGGCTGAAGATAAGCTATTCATTGCTCAGAGGTAACCACAAGCTCTGCTTTTTTAGTAAGGTAAAATCTCATTTCAGTTAATTATCTGTGTAGCCTATAACATGCTGTAATTTGTGAGAAATTTAGTTTAGTAACTTTTTTATCATGATAATACTAATAGGCATTGAAGAACATTTTCGTTTTACTTGTATGTATATGCTCTCAGTTATAGTTCTTAGAATAAAAATTATAATCTGCAAAATTCAGACATACATAGATAAATAAGTCAGAAATTGGAATTGGCCAAGACAACTGCAGTTTGTGTCAACTCTTACTCGCTGGAGAAGAAGAAGGACTTGCAGAAGGACAGGAAAAAGTACAAATGGCACAGCAAAACCTACACGTGGAAATATTTAAAAAAAAGTGCAGCTATTGTGATGGCGCCACCCTGACTCCTTGATTAAAAAAAGGTATAAGAGTCAGGTATGGAAATACTGTGCAATTTATCATACTGCAAAATCAGCTATGTTTCGCAATGGCTACTGTTATACAAAAGCTTAGGCTAACATTATGTAATGATCATCATACCTCATAGTAACGTTACAAGGCTACTCTGCAACCATCCTAACATTTTAATCTGTGTCATGTCAACAAACTATAATGGTAAAATTTTAAATAACTGGTCTGCCATCACTGTGTCAGAGATGGGATAATCACTCTGTTTTTGTTGTTTGTTTGTATTTTTTTAAACCATGGTATTAAATTGGGTGTAGAGAAGTAAGTATGTGATTCTATGTGCGTTAGTATCATCTGCTAAATTTCTGGTATTGGAACATCCCTAATCATAGCAATTTTGTAAGCAGATTAGCTTTTAGCTATAAAAATCAAGAGACACACTAGCTGTTTCATTCTAGCTGCAACTGCATGTCTCATTTGCAGTCGCTCAAATGCCCACTCCAAAAACGAGTACGGACAAATAGGCCCCTGTTTGCCTGCTAGGCTTCACCACAGTTCACTGTATTCACGTAACTAGACCAGTCAACCATGTTTGTGTTGTTGGTGCTTTTTGGAGCATTTGTAATGCAATTATTTTGCACATAACATTACCTGCTCTGATATTTTTAGCAAAAAGAGAACCCAAATGCCAGATAGAGAAAAACAAAAGTTATTTTGATGCACTTGCAGAGGGTGAACAAAAAATACAGCATGCCGTCAGAAAAAAGAAGAGCCTGAGAAACACCAGCAAAGAATGCACGGGTAAAACACAAATGAGGGTTTAAAACAATATGACAAATCAATATGCACATTCGGGGTGATTCAAAACGAGATACAAGTAGAAACGATCCAAACTTACTGTGTCGTTAACTGTACCAACTCTTCTACCAACTATTTAGAGAGTCAGTGCTCCAGTTTGTGAGTTTTTGTGATGAATGAATTTCTATTATTACTTTTTTATATGCTAGCAGTAATTACAGTTAACAAAATATGATCATACACGCTGGAAAAAAAACAATATAGCAATGAGAAAAAAAGGCCAAACTGGAATCATAAATCAGAAGTTCATAAACATGTTGGTGACATTATGGTGGCTACATCCAGCTGTCCAATCTTATTGCTAAATAACAATGACTAGCAGTTAGTTTGTATCTTACAATGCCATAAACAGATAAAAGTATTTATCTTCTCACTACTGGTGTTAACAAAATTATGTCATCTTTTACACATGAGGGGTGTAGTTGTTTTTAAAGGGATAAATCTGAGATGTTGTTTAATGTTGAGTAAAATATTTTTCTTTAAAAAAAATGTTATGCCCTAAATTGAAAATTAGAACCTGCTTTCTAAGAATATTGAAGAACATGTTCTTCAGAGAGACAAATCACACCGTCAGTGTGTGACATTTGATTTTCTCCATGTGTCTCAGTGTGTCTGCGCCCAGACAATGTTCTTTTCACAGGAACACAAACAAAAAATCCAATAGTGTCTGAGTGACAAGTGAGACACTTGAATAGGAGCCCAATGAGGCTACATATTGATCCGCAGGGGGAGACAATTACAAGATGTGCTGCAATTACATTTTCCCAATCTCATGTTCTCAACATGCAGACACTAATTTGGTTTTTACGAGCAACAAACTGAGGAGCAATACTGACAAGCAATTACAGAATAGCTTGAAATTTACACACAAGAATATTCTCTTTTGTGTGTGTTGTCAGGAAACAGGTGATGAGGATAACTGGACCTAGGGTTACCTAGGTCCTGATTTTTATAATGATGAAAATTAGAGCTTTGAGTGCTCAGATTGAGTAGAAAGGTGCTTAATACATGTCAGTCCATTTACCATTTAACTGACTGTTACTAACATTATTGGAAATTTACATTTGCAACCACCCAAAAAATGTGTGTACTAGTGTATCTCAAAAAATGAGAACTGTTGTAAAAAAAGTTGCTTTTCCACTCAAAACTCCCAAATTCTACATATTATATTTTTATTATGCATTAAGTGAACGACTTTTTTTTCATTTAAATTTTGATGAAGCGCCTCAGAAACAGCTTCCTGAACTCAAAGAGTCTAAAGTGTGCAGTCCACCCATATCTTGAGCTAATTAAGCATAATTCATATCACTGATCAGATTCACGGAGGCCCCACCCACAGGCCCTAAAAGATCCACTGCAAGTGTCAGATACCAAGAGAACCCTAGAGGTCTGGTACCCAATGGCTGTGTCCCAATTCAGGGTCTGCACGCTTGAAGTACGCATTTTAAGTGCGATTACGTCACCGCCACGCGACGACGGCTGTCCCAATTCGAAGTGTACTTCAAATGCATACTCCAAATGCACCGTCGATTTCCCCAAATATCAAGCGTGGTCCGGTGCATGCTTCGTGGTCCCATATATCCCACAATTCATAGCGCGGCGGTGGGTGTGGATAATTTTGCCGCAAAACACGGCAGAAGGGAGCGGCCGAAGAGTGAACTGTCAAAAGTAAGTACTGAATATGATGTCACTTATTTATGTGCAAATGTTTAATAACGAAGAACATTAAAACATTACTGTTGGCCACATGTCGGCAAAGTTGTGTGATATTAGTGATGTTTGTACTTTCAGTGTTAACTTGGTTTTAAAGCATATATATACAGTGGGGCAAAAAAGTATTTAGTCAGCCACCGATTGTGCAAGTTCCCCCACTTAAAATGATGACAGAGGTCAGTAATTTGCACCAGAGGTACACTTCAACTGTGAGAGACAGAATGTGAAAAAAAAATCCATGAATTCACATGGTAGGATTTGTAAAGAATTTATTCGTAAATTAGGGTGGAAAATAAGTATTTGGTCACCTCAAACAAGGAAAATCTCTGGCTCTCACAGACCTGTAACGTCTTCTGTAAGAAGCTTTTCTGTCCCCCACTCGTTACCTGTATGAATGGCACCTGTTTGAACTCATCATCTGTATCAAAGACACCTGTCCACAGCCTCAAACAGTCAGACTCCAAACTCCGCCATGGCCAAGACCAAAGAGCTTTCGAAGGACACCAGGAAAAGTATTGTAGACCTGCACCAGACTGGGAAGAGTGAATCTACAATAGGCAAGCAGCTTGGTGTGAAAAAATCAACTGTGGGAGCAATCATCAGGAAATGGAAGACATACAAGACCACTGATAATCTCCCTCGATCTGGGGCTCCACGCAAGATCTCATCCCGTGGGGTCAAAATGATCATGAGAACGGTGAGCAAAGATCCCAGAACCACACGGGGGGACCTGGTGAATGACCTGCAGAGAGCTGGGACCAAAGTAACAAAGGTCACCATCAGTAACACACTACAACGGCAGGGAATCAAATCCCGCAGTGCCAGACGTGTTCCGCTGCTGAAGCCAGTGCATGTCCAGGCCCGTCTGAAGTTTGCCAGAGAGCACATGGATGATACAGCAGAGGATTGGGAGAATGTCATGTGGTCAGATGAAACCAAAGTAGAACTTTTTGGTATAAACTCAACTCGTCGTGTTTGGAGGAAGAAGAATACTGAGTTGCATCCCAAGAACACCATACCTACTGTGAAGCATGGGGGTGGAAACATCATGCTATGGGGCTGTTTTTCTGCCAAGGGGACAGGACGACTGATCCGTGTCAAGGACAGAATGAATGGGGCCATGTATCGTGAGATTTTGAGCCAAAACCTCCTTCCATCAGTGAGAACTTTGAAGATGAAACGAGGCTGGGTCTTCCAACATGACAATGATCCAAAACACACCGCCCGGGCAACAAAGGAGTGGCTCCGTAAGAAGCATTTGAAAGTCCTGGAGTGGCCTAGCCAGTCTCCAGACCTCAACCCCATAGAAAATCTGTGGCGGGAGTTGAAAGTCCGTGTTGCTCGGCGACAGCCCCAAAACATCACTGCTCTCGAGAAGATCTGCATGGAGGAATGGGCCAAAATACCAGCTACTGTGTGTGCAAACCTGGTATAGACCTATAGTAAATGTTTGACCTCTGTTATTGCCAACAAAGGTTATGTTACAAAGTATATAGTTGTATTTTTGTTATTGACCAAATACTTATTTTCCACCCTGATTTACGAATAAATTCTTTACAAATCCTACCATGTGGATTCATGGATTTTTTTTTCACATTCTGTCTCTCACAGTTGAAGTGTACCTCTGGTGCAAATTACTGACCTCTGTCATCATTTTAGGTGGGGGACCTTGCACAATCGGTGGCTGACTAAATACTTTTTTGCCCCACTGTATCTATATATAGATAGATAGAGATATATCTCATGATAATCTGACAATACTATAATATTGGTCATTTTATATTTACATTACCACAGTGAGATGATTTTAGTCTCATGAACAACATTAGCTAATTGTTATTTACTAACTAATCTTGAAATGACTGTTCAGTACAGAAGTGAAGCCCAACAATCGTGTTTTACAGTCCTGTGGTCTCAGCCTCAGATACTCAACTAATCAAAGTGATGTCATGACAAAAATGAATGACCAAAAAAACTTTTTTCTCTCTCTCCTTCATTTCTGTCAAACAAAGCTGTATGAAACATTTCTCCCGGTTAGTATCATGGTTGCTAGGCAACCTGAACAGCGCGACGAAGGCAAGACCGTCCCATTTCACAAGCCTCTCACTTCCGCACTTCTCGTACTTATAGTACGCACCGTACGTAGTACGCGTAGTGCGCGTACTTCAAGCGTGTAGACCCTGAATTGGGACACAGCCAATTCAGGGTCTGCAGCCTTAAAGGCCGCATTTTAAGGCCGATTACGTCACAGCAACGCGACAAAGGCTGTCCCAATCCAAAGGCTGCTCGAAATGCGGCCCTCAAATGCGTCCTTCATTTCCCTGAATTTTAAGGACGTGTAGACTTCGTGACCCAACATATCCCAGAATGCATAGCGCGGCGGTGGGTGTGGATAATGTTGCCGGAAAAAAAAACAGTGGATGAGGGGCACCCGAAGAGTAAACTTTAAGTAAGTACTGAATATTATGTCACTTATTTATGTGCAAATGTTTACTAACGAAGAACATTAAAACATTACTGTTGGCCACATGTCGGCAAAGTTATGTGACATTAGTGACGTTTGTACTAACTTGGTTTTAAAGCCTTTACTTTAAAATATACGCTGTTCAATAGCTGAGCTTAATCTTACAGAGAATGATCAAAGCTCATGTAGAAAGAAACAAACAAATGAACAAAAGATTTTCTCCTTCATTTCTGTCAAACAATGCTGTATGAAACGTTTCCAGATGTTAGTATCATGGTTGCTAGGCAACCTGGGCAGCGCGACGGAGGCTAGACCGTCCCATTTCACAAGCCTCGCACTTCCGGCCTTAATGGTCTTTGAGTACGCGGCCCTTGTGGACCGTTAAAGCTGCGTACTTTAAGGCTGCAGACCCTGAATTGGGATACAGCCAATGTTCCCTCTAAGCTGCGCGCGTGCGCAATTGCACACTGCTGGCACGGTCTCTGCGCACAGAAAAAAAATCTAACCTGAATTGAAATTAAAACTTTAACAATTCTGTTTTGCAGTGTTAGTCAGTAAGTGACTGGCTGCTCCCGTATGGGATTAGAACGATGCCACCTTATCCCATAGTCCAGCCAATGATGCGATTCACATTCGTATATACGCAGCTAATCAACGTCGTTGACAGGCTATGACAGCGTCCTTATGTGCCGACACCGGTGTTTTAGCTAGCAAAGCGGCTGATGTGGAGTGAAGCCACATTAATGACAACGTGTACAACCATTGGAGATGTGAGCAGGACAGACGGAGCAATTGATGGAAAAAGTGTGGACTTTATACCAGTTTGTAAATTGAGTTGATAGGCCACGTAAAACCAGAGTTATGATAAAAATATCTGCAATGTTTGGTTTTCTTCCTGAATACTATCGTTGTTTATATTTACTGAGGGAAGAAACGGTAAAAATGGTGTTTTATAAGGAAAACGCTCTCTGCCTGTGAGCAAAGTTGAAACCAAAAAAACCAACCCTTTCCTATTCGTCGAAAAATGTACCATGTCGACCAATCAAAAGATGATATGGCAACATGGTATTTAGTTGTTTAGGAAGGGGGAAGTTTTAGGAGTGACGCGGTGTTTTGAGATGTGAGAGGTTCGCCATGTTTAGTGCAAATCTTGTGTAGTTAGTGTGTAGTGTAGTCAATAGTTTTCTTGTGTGCGTCAGAACAATGAGGCGACTGCTGAATGTTACAGGTGTTACAGGAGTGACACATCTCCTGTTGTCAGGCCTGCAGGTATCAGGCTGTTGTTCTCCTTTATCTCATAGTGGACAGAAATAATTTTTTGGAGTGGCACAAATAATTTGTGTGGCATCAAATTTGATGCAGAACAGCTGATTGTTCTGTAAATAGTTTGAAATGTTTATTTTAAAAAAACGTCTTGGCTGCATTTTTAGGTAAACAGCTGCAAAAAACTTTGTTTACAAAACTCAGTTACTTTTTTGAAGAAGTAACTATATAATTAATTGCCCAACATTGGTCATTATATACTGTATTTTGCAGACAGAGAGTTACAGGACTCGCTCCCAGACCACAGACTCATAATACAAGTCAGAGCTTTATATATATATATATATATATAAAAAGAAAAATTAAGTTGTGTTTTGGAGTTCAAGTTATTTTTACTTCCAATAGTGTGAACATACTACACAGGTCAATGACTAGATTTTTTTTTAATTTTCATTGTAAGTGGGCTAAAGCAGTTAATTAAAAGTAGTCTAACATAAATGCAAATGCTGTAATTTGATTATTTTAATAAACCATGTAACTTGGATGGATTCGATGCTGGTGTGACCACAGTGCACACGTCTGCTGTTGCTCACAGTAGTCCAAGGGACCGCTCAGGGAGTTTGTGTGTTCGCTCAGACACATGAAAAATTAGAGGGAACATTGCTGGTACCCATTACCTGGTTCATAAAGCAGGTGGTCTTAATTTGATGTTTCATTGCTACAAAGGTCAGAGCAGGTTTAATATGCTTTGAAAGTTTGGTGTGCAATAATTAAAATAGCCTTCTTCATGTTTAGTTTCCACTCTAGGATCAGTAACCAGCCCTCTACTTGACCAATTCCAGGAAATGACTACTCCCTGCCAAGAAACAGTCTGGAACACAACCCACCATAAATCAGCAATGAGCGTTTTAATTCTTCTGCTTTATATGAGCTAAACACCAAAGATATAATATGTAAAATACTGAGCTTTACAGCTGCTGTCTTCATTCTACGCTGAGTTAGAACTGGCTGGAAGGCAGTGTTGTAGCTGTGCATGTGCAATACAGACATGTGAGTTGTATCAGTTTCCCATGTGATTCTATCTATAGCAACTTCCTTAAAGGGGCAGTGCCCTCAAAAGGATAGCAAATCATTTTAAAGTTGTAAATTTCCTTTCACGCAATCGTTAAATATACCATCAGGCAGACAGATAATTTTGTCAGTCAAGCAGTGAACAAAAAAACAGAGGACCTCATAAGCCTACCCTAAATCCTTCAATTAAAATATATCACAAACAGAGAAAAGGGCTTTCCAGGTGTGCAAACATCAATCAGCTGAATGCACTTTTCACACAGCCAACGTCAGCATTTGTAACATTAACACACCTGACATTTCTCATGACTTTAGCTGCCACACACAAGGCAAACACAGAGGCGCAGGCATGCAGAAATGCACTTATTACATGTTGTCCATCGAATGATTGAATCAGACCGCACACACCACAGGCTCTGTTGTTTGCACAGCTGGACAGAGAAAGTGGTTATCTAGGATTGAAGCCATAATGAAGCTAAATTGCAAGAGAAGGTGAGGATTTATTCACATATGGACTGTTCACATACGTTGACGGATATATTTAGAACACAGCAGGTGCAATGAGTCCTAGAAATGTATTTATGAGATTGAACGCACCACTTAAATTCAATTTAGTTTTATTTCTAGAGCACCGATTGACAACAGCAGTTGCCTCAAGGGGCTTTAAATTGTAGAATAAAGATCCTGCAATATTAGAGGGAAAACCCCAGCAATCAGACAGCACCCTATGAGCAAGCACTTAGCAACAGTGGGAAGAAAACAGGGTCCGGGGTATCATTAGAAGGCACAGCATGATTTTTACTGCTATGCAGATGATATCCAGCTTTATTTTTCCATGAAGCCAAATGATAAGCACCAATTAGTTAAACTGCAGGAATGTCTTAAAGACAAAGATCTGGATGACCTCTAACCGGTCGCAGCAGATGGGTGCTCCTCCCTGAGCCTGGTTCTGCTGGAGGTTTCTTCCTGTTGAAAGGGAGTTTTTCCTTCCCACTCTCAACTTAGTGTTTGGTCATAGGGGGTTGTTTGATTGATGGGGTTTCGCTGAATTATTGTAGGGTCTTTAATACTAAGCGCCTTGAGGTGACTGATGTTGTGATTGGTGCTATAAAATAACATTTAATTTAATTTAACTGAATACTTAGGATATCAGGGTCAGTAAAAATGTAAAAAGTGAAAGTCTATCACAGTTTTGATATACTTCATTTGGGTTTTTTGTTTGTTTTTCTTCTACTTCACAATTTACTGTCTCTAACCCAACTGTTTTAATTTTAATGTAACTTGCTGCAACACTGTAACATCATGAAACAGGTGAATTTTGGTTATCTTCGAGTGATTTTACATTAGGTATTTCAGGTCTTCTTGCTAAAAGTTCACCATCTGCAATTAGGAATTTATGGTAAATGGTAAATGGCCTGTATTTATATAGCGCTTTACTAGTCCCTAAGGACCCCAAAGCGCTTTACATATCCAGTCATCCACCCATTCACACACACATTCACACACTGGTGATGGCAAGCTACATTGTAGCCACAGCCACCCTGGGGAGCACTGACTCTTATATACAAGAGTTTTATCTTTTTTATATCACTGTTATCTCATTGGTGGACGTAGGACGTAGAATTTAGAGACTTTTGGTGAATTTAAAGCTCAGCTCTCACTCATGTCACAGTTATCTTTACAGAGAACATAAGTTATCACTTACGTCCTCCGGAAAGATGCCATCCTCTGCCATCACCAGGATTGCACTTACTAAAATCCTTTAACTAAATTGTATCTGGTAATGCCTTTAGTGCAATGCAGTGCAATGGAAACTTTCCATCTCGTGTTACCTCTCGTGTTACCTGTAAATTGTAAATATTGTAAAACTTTTCTTCTGTCATTTAATGGTCGGGCATTGTACAGCTACAAGCATTTCACCCCCATGTCATACTGTGTATGGTTGTGTGTGTGTGACAAATAAAATTTGAATTTGAATTTTTACCTGCTGGCAGGATGACCACATCATTCAGCATTCTTACTTGAAAGTAGAGCAGGGCGATATGGCCAAAAATATTTATCACGATATATATTTGAAAATTTGCGATAACGATATAACTGACGATATAATTGATGCGAGACAAAATACAACTCCACAACATTACTAGCGCAAAAAGACAACCTTCCATTTATTTTCACTTAAACAAGAAGCTGGTTTTTATGTACATTAAAGCTTTATAAAAATGTAACAGTGCAAATGCAAATTCCTTGCTGAGAGTTTAACCAAAAGGCATTTCCAGTAGAAATGGGCTGACATATCCTGAGCATAACCATGTATAATAGCCACTGAAGTTAAAAAGAGGTGCTTTGCAACATTAAACTGCAGTGTGCAGTGCGTATTTTTCGGACCATAAGGTGCACGGGATTATAAGGCACATTAAGTGAAACAAAGCAGTCAGATAAATCAAACTTTATTAAACTCATTCTTCTTGCTTCCTCCACTTCTGTACCATTGATTCATTAATGTTGAATTCTCTGGCAGCTGCTCTATTCCCATGTTGTTGCAGTATATTAATGACTAACCTTGTATTGTGGATGGATAATCTCAGTTGTTCTCCTGACTGAAGTTTGGTCCGTTTACAGCATCCTGCCATGCGACTGCATTTGTCTCTAACTATCAGGAACCTTAACGTTAACTTTTATATGTGGAAAAGTGTTAGTGTTCCTCCTCCAGCTTCACTGTTTATGTTATGCTAACATAGCTGTATCGCCAGTGTTGCCAACTCCTCAGTAAGGAAAATCGCTATTGGCTGTCCTAAAAGTCGCTAGAAGTCGCTAAATGACGTCATCGCCCAATTTGCATAATTGGTCATGCTAATCTAATTGTAACCTATGTTGTTGTTGAGAGAAATAACATCGTGGAAGAGACATAAAGTGAGTAAAAAACGTCCTAAATGCATTTAGAGTTTATTTAGAACTACAAATTAAATTTCTTTTAGTAATTATTGTTTTTTAATGTCACAATTCCAACCCTACTCCTTTACCCGGGCTTGGACCGGCAAAAGTGACCCGAAATAGGCACTCTGGTGGAGTTACTTTGTGTGTGTGTGTTTATAAGTAGTTTTAAACCTTGTGATCCACAAAACAGCATAAGAGTAAAAGAGTAAAAGAAGAACTGACTGCGTTACAGCACCCGCTGCTTGTTGAGAGTAAAAGCGATAAGCGCTTTCACGTCTTTTTCTGAAAATTCGCTAAATATATCGACAAAGTCGCTAAGTTGGCAACACTGTGTGTCGCTAGCGATCACGGAGCACATCATTATATACCAGCTAGCCCAACTTCAGTAACCCTACAAACGTCACTGCTGTTTAGTTTCCTGTCTTCATTTATGTTGGAAGTGATAGCAGAGCTGTACGTTTGAATTTTTTCAGAAATCTCTCAGTCAGAACATGCTATATCATGCTTAGGTAACTAGCGAAACTAGCGAGCTAACTTCCGCTAGCTTCCTGCTAACTTCTAACTCCGTTAAATGTAATAAATTTTGTTTTCATGGATGCCTGGAAGTTAAACTTCATAGTTACACCTGGTAAAGCAGCAATGCTGATCGTTTTATTAAAGATGAAAGAATTTAGACAGTTTTTAACTCTCAGTGATGCTGCAGTGTTGTTTGACCTGAAGCATACGGAGTTTAGCACCCAGATTACTCCCAGATTTAAGAGCATCTTAGTCCGACAAATACGACAATAACAACGGCCGCTTGCATGTTCTGCAAAAAAATGCGCTTTGTCGTGTATCTGACGGACAAACACCAAACCAGTTCCACATCACTGAAGTTGCACCATTTTTACAAACCAATTCTGGTTCATCTGTCATCGGCCATGTGCGTATGAAAACAAAGGCACTGTGCATGCGCGTTTTTCTCATATTCTATCGCGATATTTCATTTTCCTATCGTTGCTTAACATTATGCCGGTATTACCGTGAACGGTATAATATGGCCCAGCCCTAACTGAAAGTGTCTTGTCTTGTGCTCAAACAGACTCCAAGTACAATATCATGCAAGATACCAAATGTCTGGAAGATCACTGCAATCAAGAAGGCCATTCTAACCAGGCCCTATGAGGAGAAGGAGAACTGGTTCATGTGCTGCTATGGCCCACTGATATTTATCTATGATCACAAAATTTAGCATAAAATAAATAATTTAAGAAAGTGGGGGTGTTTCTCAATTTAAGCTCACAGATATGCATGCACATCAGCATGCATCAACTCCACTGTCACCAATGGAATATAATTCTATAGGAAGTACTGTGCTGAGTAAAGCAGAAAAATCATATTTTGAATCATTATTGTATGGAGGTCATATGTCAGAGGCCACATTTTGAAAAAATCAGCACAGATATTACAATAAAAACAGAACTTTATGAAAGTGGTTGACCCAGAGTCATGTAGACATTGAGAGCCTCAGTAAACCATCCATCAATGCCTCATCGGGTAAGTTACAATAAAACCTTCACCAAACTAACAGATGCCAAAACTAAGGATGTTTCCTCTATATTTTAATTTTAGCTAGTTTTCAAAGATTACAAAAGTGTTTCCCAGTTATTTTTTAATTTAACTTAAACCTTGTTTTCAGTTTAGTGTTAGTTAACTATGATAAACTTGTACAGAACAACAAACCTGTGAGAACTAGAGTGTGTCTCGCAAAGGCTAAATGAAAACAACACACCCATAAACACAGACATACATTTCAGCTAGGGCTGCCACAAATGATTATTTTGATAGTCGACTAGTCACCGATTATTTTTGCGATTAGTCGACTAATCAGATCATCATCCATTGGACATAAAACGTACAGCTTATTGCACCAGCATGCATCTGCTCTTATATAACTATCATTAGCTTACAGCTTTAAGTGTTTAAGGTATGTGCTAACTAAAAATAAAGACAAGATGATACTTTATTAAATTTTAATGAAATTTGCAGATTGTTTCGGTGAAGTTTAATAAACTCCTTGCTATCTAAAATATAACGGGACACCGCAGTATATTCTCGAGTATCTCACACTTCTGATAATCAGTTGTCTGCTTGACTTTTTTCAGCTGTGTAAAAACTATAACGTTGATCTCAGCCAAACTGATTTACTCAGGAACAAATAAAATACTAAAAAAAAAGCCAAACAATAACATTTTGAAGTTATCTAAGTGACTTATATATGTTTAACCTGAGTAGTGAAAAACGGCGGTGGGTTTGAAAACGATTTGCCGGGAGTCCGGTGTTCTCACGGGCTCTAGTGAGCCTTGCCCCCGGCTAGCTATCGAGCTGGTGGGTAACAGACGTCTCTGAAAACTTTTGAAAATATGTGGTGTCTTGATAAACTGAGCAGATATGTGAGGTTTACACAGCTACATTCTCGCCTAAAAACATGTTAAACGTTTATTTTGTGACCCAGAAAGAATAATAAGAGTAATAGTAAAACTAACTAGCTGCCGCCATTGTTGGAAACTGAGCTGGGCTGCGCTATGAATTCTGGGACAGAGCTACTTCTTCTTCTTTGGGGTTTAACGGCAGCTGGCATCCTTGTACATGCAGTGCTGCCATCTTCTGTTTCAGTCCGTTATTACACTCTTAAGTCCCACTACTTATTCCTGCCTCTTTTGTGATCTTACAAAGCTTCAAACAATGTGTCGACTATTAAATCAGTCGTCGACGATTTTGACAGTCGACGTAATCGTGACTAGTCGACTAATCGTGGCAGCCCTAATTTCAGCTGAATCATTTCTATTTGTATTAGAGAGGGAACTGTAGTTATTATACAACCACAATGCTACAGTCAAACTATCATTCAAATAAAGCCTGCATCATTAAATATGAGGCTCCTTATCCGATCTATTCAATTTGTGACAGTAAATCAATAATAAATTTATTGATAATAATATGATAACTTAATACTGTTCCGCTGATATACTGTATGTTCACTCGGATGAATCTGCTTTATTCATTATTCATCACAGTAGGCTAAATCATTCATTGTTAGATGTGAACCTGGCTCTCCTGCTAACCTACTCACCAAGAGGGATATAACTTCTCTCACTGCTGCTGTTTTTTTGTATTTGGGCCACACAGTGCTTATCACAATGGGTGGATGGCAATACTTAATAGATGCACCTTAACCCATTCCTCCATTTTTAGTTAATGGCGACTCACAGGGGATGATTGTACAGAACCCTAAGCTAACCCTGAGCTGTGGTCCTTGCCATCTCGTGTTTCCCAACCACAGATGACGTTAGCTTCTTCCTAAGACGAGGGAGTCACTGGCGAGGCAGCTGATTATTTACTCTATATTTATCATCACAAATTCCATGTAGCATTTCACACATCATTTAAGAAAGTAAGGATGTGCCTCAGTAGAGGTAATAGAGCATGCATCCCCTCTATTGGCACAAATACAACATTGTCACTCGATGACAAATGGTGCACCGAGTGAACCAAAACGATTCACGTCGGCTGGGTAAACCAATGTCTGACCTGCATTCACTTCTAACAAGTATAAAAGCACAACACACCCTCTAAACACAGACAAGCACTTTGGTTGAAAAGCTTTCTATGTTTTGCGCTTTGTTAGCTTAAAATGTTCTTAAAGTATACACAACATGGAAAACTGCACTGAATGGGAATGATTATATTCCCTTCTCGAAGCACACATAAACAGTCACACACCAAGAAAGGACTATTTGTGAAACTACGCTATAGACACGTGCAGGAAGCATGTTGGTTCTTTGTCTGATTATGACATGTATGTTACTTGGACCCTTGCCTGCCCTAATGTGCTCACATGTGTAATTTTATCTTGGGATTTTACAGTCATTTAACTTTACAGCCAGTTCTCCGGGTAAAAGTCCAGCAGAGTTCATTACCACAAAGTGCAGCCAAAGTTTCTCAATCCTCTACTGTGCAGTTTAATGGGGGAAACTATGCTGCACTGCATGACAGCTTTAAGTTAGCTTGGGAGATACAGGCCCTGTGAACCACTTACTTTTGAACTGTCTGTTTTACCACTTCCATCCTCTTTGCTGTTTCACAACCAACTCAAGTTCCCAGTTTGCACTTTATTCCCTTTCTCGCTTCCCTAATCCTGACATATTCTTGTCCACTTTCACAGCTGCTCAGGCAAAACATGAGGAAATCGTCCCTTCCCTGTTATTTCTGCTTATCTGACCCTCCTCCTCCCCCTTCTCCTTTCCTCCACTCCTTTTCCTTGGCATCCTCTCGGCTGCTGATTTGATAACAGGCTGTCACAAGCATTTAATGTTTTCTCAGAAAGTGTTGGCTGCACCTTGAGGGCCACGAACGCACCAGGTCCGTGGTCCTGGCTGGCAGAACAGACAATTGCATTTGCAAGCAAATTAGAGAGACACACATCTTAGTGGAGAGGTGCTGAAGGGGCAGAAAGAGCACTCTCCCTCTTCCTCCTGTTTCATATGTGCTTTGATTGGACAGTGATTGTTATATGTGGCCCTCATTGTAACCCTGCAAAGGGCAGCAGTACAAACAAACGGTGTAATTACAAGAACCTAATGTGGGAAAGTGAGGAAAGTCAGAGCAGGGGGAAGCCAGCAGGGTCTTCTGGTGTTGTTGCATTTTCTCTGTAGCATTTGTTTTTGTCTGTGTGACTGGTATTTGAACTGACACTGACCTAAATTCTTTAGTGCCTGACAGCAGACATGCAGGCAGGCAGGCAGGCAGGCAGGCAGTCGATGGAACTGTCAGACTAACAGAGAGTGAGGCAGCGGTCAGGCATGGGGAACAGAAAGGACAGAGGTTCACTCACATCGGGAAAAACAACTTCAGTCACCGCACCAACGCCACAGATGCTAAAATCCTGCCCTGAAGTTTTGCACCTGCCAACCTGACTGCTCATTTGCAGGAGTGTGTGTCTGAAAGTTGTGTAGCTGCATCGAAACAGCCGGGAACAACAGGGATTCAAAGTTTTGACGTTACACCACATACAGCAGCGGTCCCCAACCCCCGGGCCTCGGACCGGTACCGGTCCGTGAGTCGTTTGGTACCGGGCCGCGAGAGTTGAGGCTCAGGTTTTCAGCGTTATTTTGTTATCGCTTTTATCGTTAACTCGGTTTTCCTGGGTCTTTTCACGTGTGTTATGAATAAATCTTCTTTTTTCGGTACCGGTACTAGTTTTATTTTGTTGTATTTATCCGCGACACCTTAAAGGCCGGTCCGTGAAAATATTGTCGGGCATAAACCGGTCCGCGGCGCAAAAAAGGTTGGGGACCGCTGACATACAGTATGTCAATCAGCGTCTTTGATTCAGAGCTCATTATTCTTACCAGACTTAATGAATTCAAATGTTTTAAATTTAAGACAGGACCTGGTTTAAAACCACTCGCAGTCAACTGCCATCTTCAAAATGTCACGATGGCGAGAAAACATCAAAGACTGGGAGAAAGTCTGCGACCAGTTTCCCACTGAATGGTTTAAGCTGACAACTACATGCAATCTGTTTGTGGTAATATCTCAAAAATGACCAGAATATAACCGACTGAGTCGAGTCCACCACTGCACAGAAACACGCTGTAGCATTCATCACTGCACATGGATCACAATGTGTTGGCAATCTGCCTGCATTTATAAATTAAAGGGTAATTGTTTGCGAACCTTTGCCAGTCTACCTGAGAGGGACTGCACTCAGTCCAAGTTGGACAATTGGAAACAGCTCACTTGGTGAAAGGCAACCTGTTTCCAATCGCCTTGATATGGAAAGTGGTCCTGCTGAAGTTGAGGGTGTTGTACAGTAGGCTCAAACTCTGGGTGATCATCTGGCCACCTCAACCACTCAAAAGCAAAAAAAAAAGAAAAAGAACAATCACCAATTTTTCCTAGTGTGACCGGGCAAGACAGTCAAAAAACAAAAACAAAACAAAAAAACCTGCGGTACTAGAAAGTGGCAGTCCATTCCCTTTATTTTTCTTTCTTTCTTTCCCAATCTTGAATGTTTTTGTGGATTTTATTTTCCATTTTTGTCCAATGGAAATAACCCTACACCCAGCCCAACTTTGAACTATTCAGGCAGTGCAAAACTGACGTGCAACACCAGATAAATACTGGCTACAATACACCATCATATTTGCAGATATTTTGGCCAATACCAGTGCTATGCCAAAAAGTGATCATTTGCAAGAAGTGATTTGGTATCAAGCCAGTCTGAGCCAGAAAGAACATTTCTGTCACAAAGTGACAGCTACAAGCAGTTTTGGGCAAAGCGACTTTTTTAGATCATTTATTTATGAATGTAAATGTTTCACCGACATTAAAAATGTTGTTTTCAAGAGAGGTCTGGCCAAAAAGGCAGCAGAAATTGCAAAACCTATAACGTAACAGTTAGGTAAGGTCTGGATCGGTTATAATGTAGAAGACAGAGTCATAAAGATACGGATTTCCTTACTTTATACATAACCTCTTTGTAAATCCTGCTGACTGCAGACTATTTATCATACATACATAAGCAGAAATACTGGACATAAAATCATTTTTTGACTGATATTCAGCTGATGTATCAGCACATCCCTACCAAATGACACTATGTACAAAGATTTGCATTCTAGGATTGAGAACATTCACTATCCTCATAGTAAAGGTTTCCCTTGTTAGGTAAGAACAGCACACAGCCTGTTTTCTAAGGAGTGTTTAGTACCAGAAGGCGCCCAGTGCATTTCCCTCCCCTCCTATGCATTATTATCATTGTTATTATTATTTATTACTACTGGGGGGGGGGGGATTGCCAACTTGTACTTAAAATGCAAGTGTGCAATATTACACCTATTGCGTCAAATGCAACGTTTGTAATCCACACATCGCGTCATTTTTCACATGGCTGCTGGACTCCTCCTCAGCATCACGGCCAGTCTCCACCTGGATCATAGAGCGAACACAAACCAGCTGCTTTTATCTGTACAATCCAACAACACGGGCCAAGACACATGTCAGCCTTATGGATGCGAGCAACAATCATTTACGCGAACCCCTCCAGCTCACGTCCTCTTACGGTATGTAACACAAAGTATGCGCTGGTTGATTAGCTGTTACTCAACTTGCTCTGCTGTTGCTGCGGTGATACAGAGGTTGACTAGCTGCTGGAGGGGAGGGGAGGCAGCCTCACGGAAGAACACCGTGAAGAAGAAAAACAATACGAATAAAAAAAAACCCTCCATCATTGTCAGCTCTGCACACAGTCAGCTGTGGATACAGGATGTGCCGCGTCTTCTCACACACTCGCTCACGGCCACAGTTGTGTAGTTAACCTTCCACAAAGCGCATCTGACCGCTACCAGCTCTGCTCGGAGCTTTGGCTTTAATCAGTTTATTTGCTCAGCTCGTCCGCGGAGCCTGAACACAAAACTAAAGTTTTCTGACGTGCAGCCTACCTGATATGCCCGCGCCGACCACTATAACATCGTAGGTGTTGCTGGGTGCAGTCATGTTGCTGGGTGGTGTGTCTTCTTTCACCTCTTGGTTGTGTCAGCTCGTTGCCGGACGCAGGGTGCACGGCGGAGAGCATCTGGATTAAAAAGCGCCGGGCAGGCCCACTCCCTGCAGACTCCGCCTACCCATAGTAAAGCGCTGCCCTGTGGGTTTGGAGGGTTAGAGAAAACAATTTATGGAATGAAAAAGAAAAAAAAAAACAAAACAAAAAAAAAAACATAAGAAGAAGAAGAAAGTATAGATTACTTACTATAGACCCATTACAGTTCCGTGGCTCTGTGTGTCTTCTTTTTAGTCCTTTATGCTTTGCAGTAGGCCTAGTTGTAAAAGCACAGATGTCCCTGACTGTGGTGCTGTAACTGTCTGGCCAAAGGCTTATCAGCATATTTCTTATCAGCTTAGTATTATATAATACCAGGGTGTGTACACTGAGTTTTCAAGTTTAACCGTCATCTTACTTTACACAAAGCTAAGTAGAGCGTGAGGTGCATCCAAAGAATGCATCTGGCTGCACAAAGACACAGAACAGCAAAATACTTGCTATGGCAGCTCCTATCTATCTATCTTTGAAAAATCCCCCAAATCACTGCTGAATGAAAAAAACGAATTATCTAGGATACTCAGGAGTCTCTCAGCATAGTCATTTTATCTCCTTCTCAACGGCACTGCTATTGCCTTATATTTTTATGACTTTGTTTTCCTCTGTCTTTAAAAGATTCAGCAGCATTATCATAGGTGATGCATGCAACCGTCATGTTGTATTCTTTAGTTTCTGTTGCCTTCTTGTGGTTGGTTTGTCACAATTAGCCAAGAACTCATCTCTGCACACGCTGTGTGGAGTGCACACAGCCACATCATGTGCTGTTTGGGCTGTGTGCCATATAGCTTGGTTGTGTTTCAGCTAAACCTGCTCAAGGTTTTCTTGTGCATAAACTTAAAACTTGATGATTGAGAAACAGAGAAAGCTGTCATTAAGCAAGCATCAAGGGACTCTGAGGTTATTCAAGCAACTTTGTTCACTTTAGGGATCTCTTGAAAAACCTTTAATATCTCAATTTTGTATTGTGAATTATTAAATGAATAAATATAAATTATTAAATATATTAAATCTATGTATTGTACATTTCGGATACGGGGAGAGAATGGAGAGAAACGATGCAGACACGGCGATGACAGAGGCCTGGGAGTTTGAGGGTTCCGTGCTGTATGTTAGCTATTCCTGGGACTGCGCTCTTCTGATGTTGTGCCTGTACTCTGCTGGTTACAGCTCCTAATGTTCCTATTACCACTGGGGCCACTTTGGACTTTACCTTCCACATCTGCTCCAGATGTTCTTTCAGCCCCTGGTACTTCTCTGTTTTCTCATGCTCCTTCTTCCTGATGTTGCTGTCCACTGGGATTGCCACATCTATCATAACTGCGGTGTTCTGTTGCGTGTCAGCCAGTCTGGTTGGCTGGCCACCAGCTGGTTGTCTGTCTGGAACGGGAAGTCCCACAGGAACTTAGCCCTGTTGTTCTCAACCACCTTCCAAGGTGTGTCCCATCAGGACTTGGGGACTTCTCCCATACGCAGCACAGATGTTCCTGTACATTATCCCACACAGTCTGGTTGTGCCGTATTCCTGTAATCAGAAGCATCTTTAAATATAATGCAGTCCAATACAGCATCAGCAGTAACTCTCTGATGTGTTCTGGTAATGTATCAGTGATGCTGTATTCTTTCTTTAAAATCATCATAATTCCTCATTATGTGGCACTCTATTCCATGAAAACAGTGCCTGTATTCTCAAAACATCTGAAGACTGGGTTAGGTTAAATTTGTGTAATACTTCTGAGTACTTCTCCTGGCCTAAGAATAGAGTTATTTATTTATTTTTAAATTATTTTTTAATATTATAACAGCTCCTAAGGAAGCAATTTGGTGAGTCAGTGGCTCCTTGGCATTTTGATGTTTTGGGGGGGGGGAAACAACACTAAATCATTTTCCTAAGTGTGACTGAAAATTCCTGTTCCATTAAATGATGATGTGTATTTGTGGAGAATGCTGTGGTGGCTGTGTGAATGTGGCGGACAGGTGAGGGACTACAAAGAACTACAGACCAAAGGAGTCGGTGGGAATGCTACCATGACATGAAGTGTTTTAATCTCCAAAACATGTCTGTAATATTTAGTGTGCAGGGTAAGCTCCAGCTATATCCTCAATCTTTAATGTTCACTGTGTGCCGCTTCAGTGGGAAACAGAGGTGTGCACAGTGTGGTGGTTTGTCAGCAGAGGGCAGCAGAGGTCCAAGATGAGTTTGGTGACAAAGCCTTAAAATGTCAAAGACTGCTGCTGACCTACTGTAAGCAGGGTTATATTAGAGGTTTTCTGGTAACATTCTTTGGAAATCAGTATCCATCATTTCATCCATCCATCAGGCTATTACAAAATGAAAGTCAACTAAAACTGAACTAAAACCAATCTGAGCTCACCTGTACTTTGTTTCGATTTAACCAAGTGTGATTTTAGGCGTTATCGAGAATGACCTGTAAATAAAAGCAAGGCGTATTATTTCTCATATCTGAAACACAAAAGCAACGTACCTTACTGTCATTTGCCCTGCAACTTAATGAAACACCACAAAAGCCTAACATATGTGGTGTTTGGTTACACAGTGAGTTTAGATATGAATATAAAGGGTTTTTTTGTTTTACAAACAAACAAACAAACAAACAAACAAACAAACAAACAAACAAACAAACAAACAAACAAACAAAAACACATTTTACTGGAAATTAACTTTTCATCCCAGTTTTCCTACATTACAATCCTAGTAAACAACTTTTCCTGCACTGTGGATTTGGTTAATCTGTTTATTATTAAAAGCAAACACCATACTGGCACATCGAAGTG
Organism: Rhamphochromis longiceps; assembly: GCF_057381845.1. NCBI lineage: Eukaryota > Metazoa > Chordata > Actinopteri > Cichliformes > Cichlidae > Rhamphochromis > Rhamphochromis longiceps. Next base: position 12,381,603 of record NC_140572.1, read on the forward strand.
AGGAGAGAGTAGCTGAAGTTAACGATGCCTGAGCAGCCCTAATTAATCAAACTATTTCCAAAGTTTCAGGACGAAATTCTTTCTGGTTAGACACAAAGCGCAGACTGCAAACTTTCAGAGAGAGACCTGAAACACTGTGAGCTTACACCCTACACTGCCATTGTATTCATATTTCCTTAGTAAAGTAAGTGCTGACAGCACGCTCGCAAACCTCAAGCAGTGAATGGTCACATTGTGAACCCTCCAGCACATGGCTGTTGTCCACGTTTCACGTCTGGCATTATGATGGAAAGCTAAACATACAGAGGTGATTTTTTTTAAACGAGTCCAAATGAAATGCTTCTTTTCTACGATTTTTTATCAAACGCCTGAGTGGTTATGATTAGGCTCGAGACTGAATAAATGTGTGATGTCTGCTGATGTGAAGAGTTATATAATGACCACATCTGCCTGCCAGGCTGCCTTACACCTGGAAATGAAGAAAGTGGACCTGATGAATGATGTTTCTGCTGCTTTAATTAGAAGGCCTGGACCCGGCCAACAACAGTCTCCCCGATCCTATTTTGTTCTGCTGGGACAGCCTGAAAAGAGAGCTGTTAGCATCAGCCTTGAACCTTCTCTCATTCTGTCACACCAGTTCTCCTGTTAATTACACCTACTCGTGCCTCCTCACCACCGGCGCTTTTGCGTGCGTGTGTCGAGAAAGGTGAGCCACAGTGAGAGGAGACAGCAGAGAAAGGCAGATTAATCTCCGGAGTGGAAGGTAAAGCCATTTTTATGAGGTTCACGTGTGAAGCAGCCGGCCGTGCTGTCAGTTGTTGTCGGCACTGAAGTGTTCAGAGAGCAGCGTGTTGTGCTGTTTCACAGGGTACAGGTCTGAAAACAGCGAACACATGTGTGCAGGGAGTGGATACTGCAAGCAGAAAAAAACACATACACTTTGTAAGTGTCAGAGCTCTGTGTTCCAGGCTGTCACACTTCTCTGAAAAAGAATCTTACAGGATACTCGGTGAATCCACACAGTGGGCTTTGGGTGTGTGAGTGAAAGGATCCATCCTTCAGTTTTTCATCGTTTGCATTTCTTTTGCATTTCGTTTGCATGTGTTTTCTTTTTCTTTAGCTTTGTTGTGCCACAACCTGGGAAGGAGCAATCTGAGTTTCATCAAAATGTATATGTTGGCAATTTGATCAAAACCTAAATCAGAAACGGATCTACCCGTTGGTTACTTCATATTTGTCTTCTCTATGCGCTATGATGCAAAACTGTATAGAAGCAAACCATTAAATACCTGCAGTCACAATCCTAAAGCTTTTTTGTATTTCATTTCTTTTTTCAGTTCTATGAATTCATCTGCACGCAGCTGACTTTTATGGTTCCTGCTCTGGATTTGAATGTCTGCTATGAGCACTAGGGATGCACAAAGGATGATGCACACATATAATCCACTGTTACTGTTTTTAATTTCCCTTTAAGATCAGCTTCTCTTCTCCAGCTGTTTCAGGGCTGGATGAAGTTCATATTACAAGCAGCACATGTCATTGCTAAGCTACCACTGACTGCACTGAAATGTTTTAGCTTACAAAGTGGGATTCCAGTGACCATAGGATCAGCAGTCACCTCTCTGTCTGGGTTTATGTGACTTAGATTAGAGCTGACAGAACAAGAAGTCAGATCAGTTTCCTCATATTGTTCTCAGCAGACGGATTTGCATGGGGTAAATAAGGAAATGTATTAAGAGACAAAAATCCCCACAGATATCTACATCACCTCTAGGTGACTAGCTTCCAGTGTCTGTATTAAACTCCACCACTTCCATCTTAGTGGGTTAGATGTGTTTGCAAAAGGGACTTCTGGCTGTGTGGATGTTTTTGAGAAGACATCTGCTCCTTTGTATCTCAGTAAAAAAAAAAATCATAATAAAACTTGTACTTGCTTCAGTTCATAATCAATAAAAGTTCATTTTGTAAACTTTTCCCTCTCATTTTAAGTGAAAGAAATTCACACAAAACATATTATTTATCCCACATTAAGTTTGTCTTTCTCTTCATTGATTTATTTTTGAAGTGTTAAATTTTCTGATAAGACATTTAATGACATGTAGAGGTTTAATTAATAGCAGAACATCAAACAACTATTCCATTTCCTAAGACTGGCTTTTTTTTTTTTTACCCATTTTAGTCGTTCTGCAGTGAACTGCACAAACTGATAAGTGATCTGTTAAGGCACCAGTCACACAGGCCTGCAGATGGGATGGCCGCCAGTCACTGGGGAAGAATAAGTACTCCCAGACTGGTTGCATGTGGTTGCTGGCAGTCACTGTGAAACTGATTGCTGATGATCGTTCATGCAGGGCTTAAAACAGTCAGTGACCCCAAGGTAAGTCCAGGTACCTCATGGCTGCAGGAGTTGCTAGGTGAAGCTGATCATACGGTGCTGCACTGAAAACCTCATTGTGATTGCTGTGGCTGCAAGCAGATGGCTACAGTCACCTTTAGTTTGTATGGAAGAGTGTTTGTTTGCAGACACTTGCAAACTTTTGCCAGTGACCAAAGTGATCACACAGAGGTTTTTGGAGCAACACCCTCTTCGATCAGTTTCACCCAGCAACAATCAGCAGCTGCTCCTCAACCAGTCGGGAAATCACTTCCCTAGTGACCAGACATTTTGAGAGTGCTACCAACTATCTCTGAGTAGCAGACATGTATGTGAGGGTAGTGAAATATATGTACAAGGACAGTGAGACTGTGGTCATGTTTGCAGAGTGTGTCTTTAAGGTGTAGTTCAAGGTTGGGTGGGATTACATAAATGATTGGCTCTGAGACCCTTCTTATTTGCAGTGGTGATGGAGAGGCGGACAGAAGCCTTCTCTGACTATGACGTTTGCAGACAGCATCGTGATCTGTGGTGAGAGCAGGGAGCCAGTGGAAGAGAGCCTGGAGGGGTGGAGGTATGCAGCAAAGAGAAAAGAAGTCGAGACAGAATACATGTGTGTGAATGAGAGGGAGACGAGAGTAACGGTGAAGCTACAAGAAGTAGCTGCGAGGTGAAGAAGAGAGTGCAGGCAGGGCGGAGTGGGTGTAGACGAGTGTCAGGGGTGATATGTGACAGAAGCATAGCAGCAAGAGTGAAAAGGAAGGTTTACAAGATTGTAATGAGACCTGCTATGATGTATGATTTGGAGATTTGGATTTTGGATAGCCACAGTTGCAGGTGGAGCAGGTGAAGATGTTATGATTGTTATTAGGAATGATCAAGATAGACAAGATTAGAAATGAGTACATCGGAGGGACAACTCAGGAGGCAGAGTTAGACGGGTGAGATTGAAATGGTTTGGACATGTGCAGAGAAGGGATGGTAGATACTTTATATTGGACAAAGGATGTTGAAGATGGAGAAGATGGTCGTAAAGAAGGAGGACATGCAGAGGGTTGGTGTGACAGAGGAGGATGCGGGGCTAGAATGAAGGCAGATGATGTGCTGGAGTGACCCTCTAAAGGGAGCAGCCAAAACAAGAAGAAAGAAAGGACGTCCTGCTGTATATGCCAGACACACAGGATTTAACTTAACATGTATGACATAAATTAGCATACTCCAAAGCAGTGAAGATAACTGCTGTGCATTTAGAAAGAAGCATTTAAAATTCAAGCTACCATGGCCTTTCTTTGCTTTCAACCACCCATTATTTCAGCTCAAATACTAAAAGTGAGCTCTCAATTCTTTGTGGTTTGAAAAAAAACTGAAGCCTTAATGATGGAAAAAGCTCAATTTGAACACAGTTTTTCCAATTCAAATAAAGTGACCACAAGTTTTGCAAATGAGCCTGCGGCACACACACGCATACACAAATGCACACACAGAGTATGAATAGTGAGTGTGAAGTTCTGTATTCATCATGTTGGACACAGGACATGTCATTACTAACAATACGTTACAGGCAATAGCGGCAAGTTTAATCAATCCGGCGTGATAGTAGCGGCAGTTACAATAACGTCAACATGAACATCACAAAGATCCAAGTAGAACAGGTTATACTTTAAATGAGCACTGATACCCTTGGCAGTCTATTGACAGTCCACGCCGCTGACCCAGAGGCTGCTAAAACCTTCATCAGTGGTCTTCTTGCATCCTCTGGGCTCCTCTTACGCTACTTTTTTTTTCTTCTTTTTTTTTTCTACTGTTCATTTGATGAGCTCTCCTGTCAGCATCAGTCATGTTTTACACAGCTAGATGAAAGTCTGCAGGGAGTGTGTAAAATGTTACTGGGTGAGTAAGCACGGCGCAGGTGCTCCACTGTAGATCCAGCACATGTCAGGGCTCACGCGGACCCGCTTGTCCTTTCCCATGCTGCTTTTTAACGAGGCATTTTGTTTAGTCGTCAAACGCTTCTTCTTTTTTTTTTTTCCCTTTTTTTATGGAGCAGGGAGAAGGCTGTTACAGATATTTGCAATGAGCTCTCATTCTGTGGTTCTTGAGCGTGTGTGTTATGAATTACGGAGGCTTATAATGAGTGCAGTGTGTCTCTGCAGCGAGGAGGGTCTCCAGCGGGCTCCTGGGAGCTGCAGTTTGTGGTGTCTGGCCTTGTGAGCTGAAGAAATATGCTTTGCATTGTTTGTACTGATTGAATGCACATAATAGAAAGGGTATAGTATGTTCTGTCTGAGTCCCAAGGGCTGTAGGTCAATTTTAAGGCCCACGTGAGGCTGATCTGACTGCTCCAAACTATCACTCACAAGTTAACAACCAGTATCTCTGGGGCCGTTTTCTGATCCAATAATCAACCAAAATGCTTTGGACAGCTTGAGAGGAAGGTCTGTGGCCAAGAAAACTGCCGGCTCTTGAGAGTCTTGAGGGTCTGGGAGGGTACTGCTGTCTGCTCAGCTGCACTCCTCGCAGTTGCAGGCGAGGATGTATCTGTAAGTGGCCGTAATGCGAGTCCCGCCAGTGCAGCGCAGCCTCACCGCCTTCAGCTTGGAGGTGTGCGGCCGGCAGCAGGAGCAGGTGCTCTTGAAGGGCTGTTTGAGCACTGAGCTGAATGAGATGAGGGGGTCGGAGCGGGTCGTGTGGCTGCAGTGGCCCTCGCAGCGCGCCAGCAACACCATCTGGAAGAAAGAAGTAGGCGAAAAGGCGATGTTATGAAAAATACAGATAAGCATTTTTCGTTGACCTTCAGGCTCTTTAAGGGGAGTAAAAAGATGTTTGGGCTCTGTGTGTGTTTATGTGTGCGTGGTTGGCCACTTTTTTTCTGTGCTGTTTAGAGGGAACAAAGCCAGCATATGAAACCTTTCCCCAGTTTAACCAGTCAGCACACACACACATCACCAGCCTGATTAGTGTTGTGACTGTCCGACCGGCATTCCTCTGTAGGTCACTGAATTCCTGTCGCCTCCCTAAACTGACTCCTGTGTCATGTCCTTCTGCCAGCTGCTGTGTGTCGCCACCCGTGTACCCACTTTGATAAAGGCCTGTCTGGGGCCATGTATGGGTGACACACACACACACACACACACACACACACACACACACACACACACACACACACACACACACACACACACACACACACACACACACATATGAACAGTGTTGTCGCCACTTTAAGACCATTTGTCTTTGTCCTGGCAAAGGATCAGGCTATCAAACTTTGGCCTCCTCTCTGTCTGCACCTTTCCTGCTCCTCCTTTTACTCATGAGCCAAATTCAAATTCAAATTCAAATTTTATTTGTCACGTACACAGTCATACACAGTACGATATGTAGTGAAATGCTTGGACAACTGCTCGTGACCTAAAGAAAACAAAAAAGGAAAAGGCTATGAATAAGATAGGAAATAAATATGAAAAATTAAAAAGGGTAAATTTAACTAGGAAGGAATAGAATATAAATTAAGGTTAAAAATGAAATAACTGTACAACACAAATTAGAATGAAGGGTAAATTTAACTGGGAAGAATAAGATAAAGATAAATATATAAATTAAAGTTGAAAATAAAATAACTGTACAACAAAATACACAATATAGAACTATATAAGAATGTATGAAGAAATCTAAATATAAATAAATATATACACAATAACAGCAGCTGTACAAGTATTAACCGGAAATGAAGAATATAGTGACCAGTGTTGTGCAAAAACAAAGTCCAGAATGTCCAGTGTGTGTGTAAGAACTGTATGTGTGGGTCAGTACTGTGTGGTGGTGTGATTGAGAGACCGTATCGCCTGCGGGAAGAAGCTCCTCCTCAGTCTCTCTGTGTTGGTCTTCAGGGAGCGGAATCGCTTTCCTGACCTCAACAGAGAGAACAGTCTGTTGTTGGGATGGCTGAGGTCCTTCACGATCTTCCTGGCCTTGGTCCAGCACCGCCTGCTGTAGATTGAGTGCAGGTCAGGGAGCTCGGAGCGGATGGTGCGCTCAGCTGACCGCACAACCCTCTGTAGAGCTCGTCTGTCCTGCATGGTGCTGTTCCCGAACCAGGTTAAGATGTTTCCCGCCAGGATGCTCTCTATGGTGCACGAGTAAAAGTTCCTGAGCACCTTGGAGGGCAGTTGGAAGTCTCTCAAGCGTCTGAGGTGGTAGAGACGCTGTCGGGCCTTTTTCACCACGGTGTTGATGTGACAGGACCATGACAGGTCCTGCGTGATGTGAACTCCGAGGTATTTGAAGCTGTCCACTCTCTCCACTGGGCACTCGTTGATGACGGGGGTCTGGTAGTTCCTCTCCTGCTTAGTGCTGAAGTCCACTATCAGCTTCTTTGTCTTACTGACGTTTAGAAGGAGGTTGTTCCTCTGGCACCAGTTCTCCAGATTCCTAATCTCCTTCACGTAGGCCGTCTCGTTGTTATCAGAGATCAGGCCCACCACGACGGTGTCGTCAGCAAACTTGATGATGGTGGTGGAGCTGGTAGTGGCCACACAGTCATATGTGTACAAAGAGTACAGCAGGGGGCTCAGAACACACCCCTGGGGGGCTCCAGTGCTGAGAGTGGTGGAGGCTGAGACATGTCCGCCCATCCTTACTGCCTGTGGTCTGCCAGTTAGGAAGTTGGAGATCCACTGACACATAGATGAGCTGAGTCCCAGATGCTCCAGCTTGGTGGTGAGTGTGGAGGGAATTATGGTGTTAAATGCAGAGCTGTAGTCTATGAAGAGCATTTTAACATAATTCCCCCTTCTAGTGTCCAAGTGAGTCAGTGATGTGTGGAGGAGATGAGAGATGGCATCGTCTGTGGAACGATTTGGACGGTAAGCGAACTGTAGTGGGTCCAGTGTGTCTGGTAGTGAAGAAATGATGAAGTCTCTGACCAGGCGTTCAAAGCACTTCATCACTACTGAGGTGAGGGCTACAGGGCGATAGTCATTGAGAGAAGCAGGGTGGGGTTTCTTCGGGACAGGAACAATGATGGACTCTTTGAAGCATGTGGGGATCACCGACTGAGATAAAGAGATGTTGAATATCTCAGTGAACACAGGAGCTAGCTGGTATGCGCAGTCTCTTAGGATACGACCTGGGATGCCGTCTGGTCCTGCTGCTTTCCTGGTGTTCACTCTCTTGAAGGCTCTCCTTACTTCATGCTCGGAGATGACGAGCACGTTTCCGGTGCTGGCAGTATCTTCCTGTCTGCAGCCGTTAGCGCCGCTAACACTAGCATTGTTGGAGACCTTAGCTGCAGCCTCGAAGCGAGCATAGAAAGTGTTCAGCTCGTCTGCCAGAGTCACGGCCGCGTTCGTCATACCGGTTGTTGGTGCTTTATAGTCCGTTATTGTCCTTAGTCCCCGCCACAGGCTCCTAGAGTCACTCTGTTGGAGTTGTGACTCTAGTTTCCTCCCGTAGCGCTGCTTCGCCTCTTTCACCGCCCTCCGCACGTTATATGACGCGGCTTTGTACGGGTCCATGTCCCCCGTCATGAGTCCCGTGTTGTAGGCAGCGGTGCGGGATCTCAGAGCGTCGCGGATGGTTTTATCCACCCACGGCTTCTGGTTGGGAAACGTTGTGATAGTCTTTGTCTCCACGGTATCATCCGCTAGTTTCCCGATGAATCCCACAACCGCTTCCGTAAACACGTTGACGTCATCGTCGGAGCTGTTTCTGAACATGCCCCAGTCTGCGTCATCGAGTGCGTCCTGTAACGCGGCCACCGATTGATCCGTCCAGCGCGCGACCTTCCTCTGAACCGGAACTTCCTGTTTCAGCCTTTGTTTGTATTTTGGCATGAGGAAGATGGCGGTGTGATCAGATTTGCCAAACGGGGGGCGGGATTGTGCCTTGTAGCCGTCCTTGACCGTAGTGTAGCAGTGGTCCAGTGTCCTTTCACCCCTGGTGGGGCAGGTGATGTGTTGATAAAAGTTCGGCGCTGCGCGTTTGAGGTTGGCGCTATTAAAGTCCCCCGTCACAATAAGCGCAGCGTCCCGGTGTTGTGTCTGGTGCTGTGTGAGTGCCTCATGCAGCTCGCATAAGGCGGTGACCGTGTCCGCTTGTGGTGGAATATAAACGGCACTTACAATGACCGATGTAAATTCCCGAGGTAGATAAAAAGGACGACACATGATGGACAGTAGTTCCAGATTTGGTGTGCAGGAGCGTGTGAGAGGAACAACGTTCGCACTGTTGCACCAGTTGTTGTTCACCATTAAACACACGCCGCCTCCCCTTGACTTCCCCGAGTCCCATGTCCTGTCCATGCGGTGAACCGAGAAGAACTCGGCCGGCTGGATGGCGTGGTCCGGCACCGCTGGGTTCAGCCATGTCTCGGTGAAGCAGAGGAGATTGCAGTCCCGAATGTCACTCTGGAACTTTATCCTGGCCCTGAGGTCGTCAAGCTTGTTCTCCAGTGACTGGACGTTGGCGAGCAGGATGCTAGGCAGAGGTGTGCGGTGTGCACGAGCTCTCAGCCTGTTCCTGACGCCGGCTCGCTTCCCTCTAGGCCGCCGCCGCTTCCCTTTGTTCTCCCTCGAGATCTCACTCGGCCAGCTCGGATCCGGAGTTAAAAACTTCGAATTGTGAGTACATTGTAAACCAATAGAAACAAGAGTGTCACTGTCATACCTAATGTACCCAATGGTGATGATTTTGCCGATTTAGAAACGCTGAAAACTAACTTAAAAAACAAAGACAAAGAAAAAGTGGTCGGAGCAGTCGTGACGGCAGCCGACCTCACCGGCGCCATCTTAAAGCCGCTACATTAAACAAACCTATGCAAGCTTCAGTACTGACACAGCACTGTTCAAGTGCCATAATGAACTATTATCGGGTGAACGTACACCATTTTAAACGACTCAGTTTGTACTTCTGTATATTTCCATTCTCATCGGTTGATGGCCACCCTTCTCTGAGCCTGGTTATTTTGGAGGTTTCTTCCTGTTAAAAGTGATATAAAGTGATATAAACCATTACTAAGCAGTCATCATGGGCTCATTCAAGCAACTTTGTTCATGTTGGAGGGTCCTTGAGGAACATTTAGAGGCTCAATTTCAAGAAAAGGTTATTGGAGGAGATTCTGATAACTCAAAACTTTCCCAAAGGAAACTTATTTAAAAAGTCAGTTAATTTATATTGCAAATTTTCAAGATGTACAGTATACATTTTTTATTAATTTGCACCTTTATCAGTTTTTTCTAATTTTATGTATGATTATGTTTTATTATAGTGGAAAATAAAACATCACTAATAACAGAATCTAGTGACAATATACTGCTGTCGGAGGGATCATTCTTTTAATACAGAAAAAAAGAAATTATTATTTTAGATGCAACATGTCAGGCTCATTTTCCCTATTATTATTATTATTATTATTATTATTATTATTATTATTGTTATTATTATCGTTATCGTTATTATCGTTATTGTTGTTGTTGTTGTTGTTGTTATTATTATTATTATTATTATTATTATTATTATTATTATCGTTATCGTTATTATCGTTATTGTTTTTGTCGTTGTTATTATTATTATTATTATTATTATCGTTATCGTTATTATCGTTATTGTTTTTGTCGTTGTTGTTATTATTATTATTATTATTATTATTATCGTTATTATCGTTATTGTTTTTGTCGTTGTTGTTATTGTTATTATTATTATTATTATTATTATCGTTATCGTTATTATCGTTATTGTTTTTGTCGTTGTTGTTGTTGTTGTTATTGTTATTATTATTATTATTATTATTATCATCATCACTGCAATTTCATCTGCGGTAGTAGTAGTATGTAATTTTGCAACAAACTGTAAATTTCCTTTGAACTATATTGTAAAATGTAAATACAAGACTAGCTTTGTATTTATTATTTATATAATTATTTAAAATTATATAATATACAAGTATTATATATTTTCAAAAGGGCTTGTACCACCTTGTGGGCCCCTCTGGACGTGCCCCTGGTCTGATGGGTGTTATATAAATGTAATTCTATACATATAGGACAAATGTCAGCAGTGCAAATATAAAGCACATCAAACTGACTGTTGTTGTAATTTGGTGCTATATAAAGAAATAAAATAAAACGGAATAAAATTAAATAGGACACGAAAGTAAAAAACTGAAGGTGGAGTGCAAAAGTACTGGAGCTGGATGTGTGTTAGTTGTGTAATAATTTTTAAAAGAATTATCTTAAATTCTTGAATTCTCACGATGAAAAGTAGCTATGATTAATCATGAAAACTCCAATATGACATGAACCTTGCATTCATCGGTCTGTTGTGTTTTAGTGACAGGTGCTGTGGTTACTTTTTCCTACTTTGGTTTTTTTATTGGCAGTTTTTAATTTGAATTTGAGGTTTTATGCTCTAAACTCAAGTACTTTTGTAATTAGGAATAATGGTGCTTATTTTGGCTGAAATTACTTCAGTGTTTCCAACAACAGCTGCTGTTTTACTTAAAAAAGTCACTGCTTGGATTTTCAGACTAAAACTGAGCAGCATTGGACTTTATTTGAGCCGGGGTTGCTAAATGCACGTGGATCTGTTAGGTAACAATGTAATTACAGTGTGACATAAAGAATGTAAGCATTTGTCTTTTAAAATAAAAGTAATTAATAACCAAAATTTCAAAATAAAAGCATTAAAACTTTGTCATCAACTAGCATGTCCGCAGCAGTGTTGCTGTCCAAGTTTAGACAGATGTAATTATGTTAAGAACTAAGATACTCGGAAATGAAGGACGAGTTTTCTGCAACCCTGCACTGAAATATTTGTGATTCCCGTGAGGAAGTCCCATATGTCCTAAAGACAAAATCCAGAGTCGACACAGTAATCTGTGCTGTCGTCAAATGGATAGCTTGTGTGACTGATCCATTCAGATGCATGGGGCATGTGAAATATTTTCTTTTTTTTGTCTGTGTGTGGGGATGGGGGATTGTGTTTGCTTACTGTAGTCTCTTACAGCAAGAATATTTTTTTCATGCATTTAATATGTTATAGAGTTTGTTTTAATGTTTTAGAGGCTGAAGTGTCATCTTGGCCTTTAGAGGGTCTCGAGATCCACTTCCTGTTTTTTGTCGTTGCTTGGATGTGTGGAATGGCTCCCTGGGAGTAATGGCTGACACCTGGTTTGCTCATCTGCAGATATACAATTTGGGCCTACGGACTCAGCTGCTCGCTGACCTCCAGATTATTTGTTTTGACTGAACGTTGTCACCATTATTTTTTTGGTTTACTTGCACAGCACTTGTTCACACAAGACACATAACCGAAGAACTCACTCCATGTTAAACGTTTTGGTGAAACACTTGGTGAAAATCATGTGTGGTCTTCACATTCTCTTCTGCCCCATTGTGCTTGGGTTGTGAGGGCAGTAATACTTAAGAGGAATAACACGTTCAGTTCAGTTTCTCATATGAAAGCTTGATTTTATAGCCTTAGGTCACCTCAGGCTCTCCTGTGCTCTGATATTTCATTTACTGAACAACACATTAATTAATCAGCAGTGGAAGTAATAGTTAGTTGGAACCCTAATTATAAAAAAAAAATGTAACTTTGGAATTTTTTTTTAATGCACTTAAATTATAATTAACCCTGTAATGCCAAGTATATCAGATTTGATGCATCAGTTTTTAAGAACTATAACCCTCTAATATTTTTTTTTGGTTTAAGATAAACAAACTATGAAAAATGAATTGCACAAAAATCCTGGACGTAGCAAAAATGATACAAATTAAATCTTATACATGCAAATTCGTCAGAAGGGTTGACAAACAATAGTTTGAAAGAAAGGAATTTTCTGGAAATTTTCAGGCTTTACAGGCTTAAATAAAACTCAAGGTGAAGAACTAGTTTTACACTGGTAATAACTGGTAAGTGTGTTCTGTGTTTTTGAACACAAATCAAAGGCAATTTCTGATAAATCCATTTGTCAGATGGCTTTCTACATTTCTTTGAATAACTGAACCCTATAGTTGGTTTAGTGTCACATAAATGACAATGTACAGTATACTCACACATCAACACCAAAAACCCAGCAGGGGTGAAAATAAGCAGAGAACAAAGAGGGAAGAAAAAAAAATCAACATCTTGAACAATTTTTCACTCATTTTTACTGCACTGCAAAAAAACAAAACAGTACAATTTTTATGTTTGTGGACAAAAAAGTACAATAAATAACAACATCAGTGTATGAAATATTGTTTTTTTCCTTCACAATTAAGGAAGAAATTTTCTTCAGCTCCGGTGAAACAGGTCACAACTGTTACTTACATTAACCCGAGAAAGCAGCAGTTCAGCACTGGCAGGAAACCACACACTGTGGATCTAACCTGTGTGTTTTCATCATGTTTTTGCTAATAAGTTGAGACAGATGCTCAGACAAGAGTTGCGTTAGCATCTAAGCAGGAAAGTCATTCAAAAACAAACCCAATCCTATTTCTTTGCACGCTGCACAGTGCCAAGATAACCATAATGAAATCCCCAGGTTTATTTTTCTTCTCCCCTCAGATCCACAGAGGACATTATACAACTGCTTCCACTGGCTGAGTTGTGCTCTTCGCACCCTGTAAACTCAACTTTATTTGTGGAATTAGCGTAGTGATGGTGTAAGTTCAAATTTACAATGGAGGAGTTTGCTACCAGAATATTACTCAACACCTGGGCTGCAGACAGCAGAGAGAGCTTTTTTTTCTAGTCATACAGCACTGCTTGAGCTTGAGCTGCCCCATATTTCTTTGTTCCTAGGAAAACAGGAAAAATGTGTAACAATACACAGAGTATAGAAGGCAAAAACACACAAAGTCAGTGTTTTGTATGGCCACTTTTATGACCACCTTTAAAGCTTTCGTTATTTCTTATTTTCAGCTTTTTGAAGGTCAGTCAACGCTGTTCTTTGGATGTTTCTGCCTTTTGTTCTGTTTTCTGTCAAGGTGATCCCACACTGCTTCAATAATGTTGAGGCCTGATCCCCAACACTACTGGCCCCAAGCCATGTTTTACAGATGGCTGTAGACATTCGCTGTTGTCCCCCTCTCTTGTTCATACAAATCCTCTAAAGATCCACCTCTATAAGACCTGGTGCCACTGATTTTTTAGTCCAGTTCACTGTGTAATCTGCCATACCTCATCCAGTCTTGTTTCTTTCATTTAAGATTCATTTGAAAAATCAAACCTTAATTGCCTCCAAATAATGTGGAACTTCTTGTACACACACAATTTTCTTCTGTCTTGATTATTGCTGCTCACTTTTCACATGCATTTCTTAGCCTCCTCAGCCCGTCTTCAGTTGGTACATAATGCAACAAAACAAAAACTAGCCGGCATTCAGAATCCATTTAAGAATGTTACTAACAACATATAAAGCCCTTCATGACCGGGCTCCTGCGTATAAAGCAGAGCTACTGAGACATCATAACTGCAGCCAACCTCATCTGATCGGGGTCTCCTAACTGTTGCTCTTATCTTAAAGCTTGTGGTAATCACGATTTTGTGGTTGTAGCTCAGGTTGGCTGAATCTGGGGTTTGTTTTAAACATCTGCTGCAATCTCATTTCTATAGTTTAGCTTCTACTTAATCTTTTGCTGTCTATTTGTGGCCTTTTTTTTCTTCTGCTATGCGTGTATAGGACTGTGTATGCAGGAATGAAAGCGACTGTGTGCTTGCATGGTTGAACATGTGCACTTAACTTTAATGCATTTTTATCCAAACTATGAAGCCCTTTGTAACTGTTCTATATAAATAAAGTTATTATAAGTACATTTTCCCTGTTTCTCTTCCTTCTTGCCTTCTTGAGACCATTTCTGATGGTCATCAAACTGAAGTTGGATCAACTGGAGTGCCAGATGCATCGCTCAGGTCTTGTGTCAGTTTTTTTTTTTACTGGACTTTTTCCTGTTCCTTAAGAACGGGCCTTTCAGATACTGTTTATCTGATGTATATTTTTAAGCCTGCCACTTATTTTGTCCCCCAGTTTCCTCTAAATATTTCAGGGCACAATGCACAACATGATGAGATATGGCAACAAGTTTTCAGCTAACAGCTCTTTCCAAATTGCCTACTACTGCTATTTTAAGTCTATAAAACTATTTGACAAAAGACAAAATAAAGTGACAGAAGATACTTTTAAAATTGTTTATTTACTAAATTGTCTGTGTAGACACAACGCTGGCTCATCCCTTTGTTAAATGACTTTTGTGATACTAATTCATAGGTCAGCATTAAGGGATTTAAAACTCAAGAATTAAAAATGAAAATCCTCTGAAAATGGTCAGGTACAAGGACTGGAATGAAAATGTTCAAAGAAAAGCTTTAAAACACCTTCAGACAACCTGAGGACCCATCACTCAAGACAACCTCCTAAGCCCCAACGTCCCCTGACACGGGAGCAAAAGGCAGGAGATCAGTTAGGCTTGGGGCTTAAGAGGTTAAAAGGACAGGGAAGTTTGGCTTTGCAGAATCTAAATATAAAGAAATGACAGCTGGCTCAAACTTTTTGCACAGTACTGTACACAGCCAAAATATGAAAGTGGAAAGACTCGAGGAACCAATATAGTTTACCCCAGAAAAGAAGCAAACAACAAAAAAGAACACAACAAAGCGTGAGGGCCCATCATTTTATTGGTTTCTATCCGCTGGCACCGCATATAAAACAAAGGACACGACCACATGCTAACTAGCACATAACGCACCAGCACAGGCATAAATGCCGGCAAGAAGTCGGCCACTTACGTAGGTTACATTGTAGGCACTACAAAGATTCACCACAGAAGTCTAAATCAGGCCTGAGGTGTAAAACAGTTGCTCAGTTAGGCTTCCACTCGGCTCTCTGTGCGCTGTAATAGAAAGCCAAGCTCATGCTGAGTGTGTGTTCAGCCCTGCCTCGCCTGAGCCGAGTTGCGGTTTGGCCACCTGCTTGATGCACTCATAGTCAGAATATTAAAAAAAGACCAAAGAACAGATCACTCACGCTAGACAAGCAACTGCACTGGTGCACAACAAAAGGAAAGAGGGAAAATCGACAGCACCTTCCTACAATAGCATTCACATGTTTGGTGCTACTCAGTGGGATCATCAGTCTCTTTACGTCAAGTGGCTGTCTTTAAGTTGTCAGGATACACACCACACCATTGTTTAATCACTGCCTCTCCACTTTTCTTCTTCTTTCCTCACCCCATCTCTCTCTCTCCCCCTCTTTAGCACCTGGCAGTGCACGAGCGAGCAGGCTAACAGCGACACGATAGCTTCAGCCAAATCTGAGCCCCAGCTGAGGTGCAGAATATGTCTGCAGCGTGGCCCATCTCCAGAACCACCAACACACACACATATACACACACTCCTATGTGACTCTTCTAAAAGAGATGGAGATTAAGAGAGCAAAGGAAAGAATGATACACTAGAATGGTCAAATGGAGAAAGGCTTTCAAGGGGAAATGAGCAATACTAGTAGAAAGGAAGGAATTTGTGAGAAAAAATGGCTCTTAAGTCATTGCTGGGTATTATTCTTAGGCTCAGGAGCTTGATTTGAAGCAAATGGCCCATTACCTTAAGGAGCTCTGTGCAACCTTAGAAAACCACTGTTATTGCTGACACCTCCACCCAGGTGATCAGTAGGCTATAGCTCAGGTTCATGCTCAGCTTGTACTTTCGCCAGTCAACACTGTCCTGCAAAAAAATGTTGTTCTGTTGTATGTGCTGTATTTCTTGTATCTTGAACAGAAACCAGGAGACCGGTATAAACACTGCGTATCAACATAAAGACATCAAAGCTAAATTGCAGACAGCTTGCTAACCACCTCCATGTTGAAAAGAAAACCATATTTTGTATAAAGTAAATATTACTCATAGATATCTTTGCCATTGCATGATTTACTAAAATCAGTACCATGTGACACTTTATAATCAATGATCACTTTAGCTGGGCAAGCTAACCAACTAGCATTTTCATTCAGATATGATTTTCACTGACAAGCAAGATGTGATTAGCCATACTCAGTTTTGGTAACATTAGCAGATAAAGTCGTTTTAAAATGTCCAGCTAAGTTATTAGATTAATTAGCAGACCCTGCTGTTTGCAGTTTGTCCGTGACTCTGAAAACCAAACATCCTGAAGTCCACCACAGTTTCCCCTGATAGTCAAATTTCCACTTCCATCTCCAGACCATCCAACTTAAATAAAACTGTGTTCTGGCTAATTTCAGCTCATCAGCTAACATGGACAACTTGATACCAACACCAGGTAGCTAGCTAACCTTATGTTTCATCCTGCAGTGTATGACAGGGCTTATTAGTTGACTTATGTTCTAAGCTGTTGTTTTCTGCTCTTGACACTTGCACTAGAAGGCAGGCACTGAGCTACGCGGGGTGTAGAATAATTGTCACATCCTTTGGGTTTTTGTGGAAAAGTTCAATCACATCGTTCACACAGAAATCACACCACCGGCTGACAGAGGGAACTGAGAGACTCGGGGATGGTCTCATTTTTGAACTTATATTGCACTCCATTTAAACACTGGCAACGATAAACATTTAATACATCAAACAAAGTAAAAGTCACATAAAAAACATTGACAACTATCTAGATTTCATATGAAAGGTTGGCTTTTAGTGTGTTGGTAGGTTTACCTTGGAGTTGCATTTATAAATTGGGTGTGTGATGGTCTCCACAAAGTGATGCCTCATGCAGCGGTCTGGGTCAGCATCTCCCAGGTGTGCGTGTCCGTTATCGCTGGCCTTGTTTCTGCTGCTGGCAGAATGGACCAAGCCCAGGAGGGGGCAGCACATTAGAACCAGCAGAAGACCAGAGGGGGAGCCCCCAGAGATGGAAGGTTTCATGATCGGGCCACCCTGAGGCTCTTGATCCTCACGGGATGTCCAACGTGTAACGTAGTTGCTTTTCTTCCTCCTCCTTACAGAGTCTGTTCTGTCACAAGGCTGCACAAAAGGAGATTGTCTTTGACTCTGCTTTGTTCCTGTCAGCTCACTGTAGGTTCAAATTCAGCAAGCTTTAGGTAGTAGGAGGGTTTCTTGGGCAGGCTGCTCCATGCCCCGCTGCCTTAATCCATCAGAGTCTGGAAGCAGAAGACAAACATAACTGCATCAATGGAAACATGAAGAGATAAAGACCAGAAAAAGCAGCGATATTGCGTGTGGCCGTTCTATGTTTTGTCCACAAGTCAAACTGTTCCAAATGCTACAATTCGTGTGTAGTGGATGAAGCTATCTCCAGACATAGTTTTTTTTTCTGCCAGTTTTTGAGATTAATTATTTGAGTGTGTGTGTCTCAAGAAACTGGCCGTCTACTTTGTCTCCTTTATTCCACGCTCAACCCAGTACACCCACACACGGCACACACATGTGGACACATAAGTCCTTGTGCTTTTATTATAGAAGAGAAACTTAAGCCATGCACAAACAGCCTGCAGCCGGGCCTTTTCCTCTCCCCAGGAATGACTTTTTCATTAAAATAATTCACTTTCCCAACAAGCCCTCTCATGACTGCAAGCCCTCTGCATATTTTCACATTTATTTAGGTAATTTTTTTCCCGACTTCATAGTTTTATAGTCCTTCTGACAATAGGGTTTGTGTTAAAAGTGAGCCTGGTTCTGGCTGCAGCAGGTATGTTGAAATGTGTTGTGAATTAAGTGCATGGTAGGGTGAGAGATGGCGAAAGGAGCAAAATAGCCATGTTAAAGTTTATTAACTATTATTATCTATCTATTTTCACGAGCTACCCATAAATTCATGCTTTGTGATCATTTTAAATACTTTGACCCAATTTATACTTGTGTGCTAAAGGTTTACGAAGAAGTGGTTACACATGGAGTCGCAGGAGCTGTATTTATGCTTAAGTGTTTGTTTTTTTTAAACACGTACAACTAAAGTCAAGTGTAAACCGTGGCTTTGTAAATGTAGGTGCTCATTAGTGGTGCTGTGGAAAAATATGACTTTTACACAGTTGCTTTGGGATGAGAAGAAAGTTATAATTTTGATGAAGGAACCGACCTCCCAGCCCATTGTTCCTTCAGTGGGCTGGTTTCAGTCAGTATGCAAATGTACTGTTTATAAGATTGGGGAAACCTGCAGTCAGCTGAGACTGAAGAAGTCACTTGGATGAGTGACGAAACGTTTCTCCCACTGAAAACGCCACGTCCAGATGAACAAAATCAACTTTTGGAGATCAGTAGTCTGATGTTGATTGTACAATAGTTAGAAAAATTCCAGGTTATATAAAGTGGTCAGATGAATATTCTGTTCCTTATTACTCCTCAACTAAATGAATATGTATTTAATTTCAGGGACAACTATATAACCCCACTGATGTATTTTCCACTCTGTCATATGTCAATCATATCATTCATTGTCACCTGTAAGTGCTTTAATCCTTGAAGTTGAGAAAAGTTTAACGTTTGAGCATAAATGACTAGCCTACTTCATGCTGCTGACATTTGTTTCCCTCCTTTGTGACAGTGTAAATGTGTAAATGGTAAGATGACCTAATTGCTCTCTATGGTCTGAGGTTGCCATGTTGCTGGTTGTTGCTTCCTGTGTGGACACCTCTTGACATATGATGAGTACAAGTAGTTATTAAGTGATAATGTCTACTTAAAAAGTTTGTGAAATGTAACCTATTTGAATAGTACTTTGATAATACTTGGAAATTATTGAAATTTTAACTCAAGACAATTTGTAACTAGCTCTTCAGTCAATTGCTTTTAGTTACATACCTATGCAAGAAGTGGAGTTACATTACAGTAGAAAATGAAAATGTAACTTTAATGCATTAGTGTTTTTGTGAGTGTGTGTCCAAACATCTGCTAATCACCCACCTGAGGCTTCTATGCATCCAGTTGCCTTTCTCATGCAATATGCACTATTTTAGTTGCTTTATCCTAGTCACAGTTCCACCCGATATCATGGAAAAACGTGTAACAGACATCCACCGTGTCCATTTCACGCTTTGCCTCTCCAAAGCATGAAAAGGACATGCATGCAGAAGCTGCAGTACCAGCAGGCGAGGTAATATATTGAAAGCCAAGAAGTCGCTATTGACCAAGGGTGGAATAAAGTACATTCCAGGGTCCTTAATCACCAGAAACAATTTACAATAATTTGCAGCAAGTGGCTGGTACTGCTACTAAAATGATCAAACCTAAGGGAACGTCTTCAGCCTGTAGAGAACTTTCCTGTTTTATTACTTACAAGGAATGCATTTGGCACATGACTGAATTACTTATAGTCTTGCGTTTTAAAGCTATGTCTAGCAATTTGTGACCTACTACATTTCAAAATAACTTCCCAAAAAGGTCAGTTGCACTAAAATACTTTCACAAAACACGAATACATGAAATTATGTTATTATTATCATTTTATTACATCCCTTTTCAACACTGCACCATCTTGCACTCACTTCTTCCTCTGAACTAAAACCAAGCAACTAGTTCGGGCAAAACCTTTAACCCATCTCTCCATCTTCAGCTCCCCTTTAGTTCAACCCCAGTGTTTTTCTTTCTAAGGGGGAATCATTTAACCTTAACATTCCTCTTGAGAGAAATAGAAGTATCATTTGGCCTGTTAAAATAAATATTCCCTGAGATGTTTCGTTGGCTTGTCGAACATGTGCTGCAGGGTTTACATTGCAGTCGGCTCATGCAACAGGATGCTTTAGACAGCCAGCACCCATCAGCACTTCCAGCTTTGCCAGCCATACCATTAGAACGAACACTGTTATCCCCGTCTCTGCTGCTGGTATCGCTATCAGCATCATTAGTGTGCATGTCTTAGAAATTACACAGTCAAGTCATTGAGAATCGTACAGTGGAATCAATTCAGTTCCCATGTAAGACAGAGTAAATGAGGAAAATAGAGGCATCAGCCAAAGTGGACATTGAAGCAGATGTTGGCTTGTTTTTACTAGATCGACATGATCTACATATTTACGTGCACCCATGTGAATATAGCTTACAAAAAGTAGAATAAAACTGGACATGAAAAAAATATCTATTATGAAAAAAAATAAAAATTACACTACACTAACACTAACTGTAATGATTTTGTGAACTTTGAAAACGAAAATAAAATAGAAATATAGAGGAAATATCCTTTAGTGTCTGGTAAAACTTTAATTACAGCTTGCCTGATGACACTGAGGGACATGTTTATCGAGACTCTGAATGTCCACAAGAGTCAACTGCTTTCAAAAAGTTCTGTTTTTATTGTAATAATTGTATAGATTTTTCTAAATCTTGCCTCTGACAATTCCCTTTTATACAGTAACAGTTAAAATAGACTTAAACTCTGATGCTAATTAAAAACTAAAAGTAAACATTTTATAAACTAATCCGAAACAAGAAAATCCACTCAGAGAACTAACTGAAAATAATACAAAATAAAAGCGAATTCGAAAATACAAAACTATGATAACTGATCCATTTAAAGACCAGATTAAGCAGCAATGGGGCAGTGAGACAAAAATTTGCTGTCGGGCTCCTTTTGACCCGAGACTACCCTCACTTATGCCTCTGTGCACACCTTGCATGCCCCGTGGCCTCCAAATTCCCTTTCAGTGCAGTGCGCACTACAGAGCACACATGACAGCTTCATTACGTCCCCAGAGACCCAGAAAACAACCAATACTCAAGTGGTAAAGCAGTTCTTAGGTTTTCTGCACGTCAGCTGAATATGTGGTCAACAGGTTTATTTTCCAGTAAATGTGATCTTACTACCCCATAAAATCTAAGCAACGTGAACTCAAAAAATGAACTAGACCTTTCTTCCAGCCTCCATAATCAATATTTCTAAAACACTTGAAATGATCAATGCAACAGGAAAGAGTTTGCTCAAAGAAGCATAGCAACTTAGTGAGCAGGTGGCAAACAAATTTGTGCATATAGCAGTTAAAAAGTCAGATACCTTCCTAAAAATTCAGTGGAGACAACGACTTAAGAGGACTTTACACTACAGACCTACATTCAGCATGGCCTGAGAGACATATTTACAATGAACTGGAATACTGCTTAATATCTACTGTATTCAAACACACAGATGTCTGGATAAAATGGTCATTATCAGCTTCAATTATGATAATATGGTTTCCCTGCTCTCAACTGACTAAACAATGAATTATTGACGATTCAACTGATTTTCCCTTTCAAATTGCCTATTAAAAGTACACATGCAGTCAATCTGTGAATTTTCTGGCTCCTGTAGTTTTGGCGCTCAGTGACAGCTGGATGCTGCCTTAGCTGGACGACAGTCTGGTTTTGGATGAAAGAGCAGAAACCATATGTGATTGCAGCATCTCCTAACCCACTTTTTAAGGGAAATGTGTTTAATCAGTTCAGATCAAACATGACAATGTAATTGTATTTAGGTGTTTTCACAGGAAAAACATCCGCAGTGTTTCCTCATAAATCAAAATTTCCGCTCAGAACATGTGTTTTTGTTAGACAACAGGCCTTACCATGAAGCAAAACAATCAAAGATAATGACAGGAGTGAACCGCCTAGTAAATACCAGGACAAGTCAAGCAAACTTTATTTTACCCTAAATCTCATAATTTTGGTCTCCAGCCAGCTCTGCGCTCTCTGATTACTAATTAGTTGAGCTAGCCAGACATTTCCACCTTTTTATGTGCACCAGGGAGATGACTTTCTATGACTGTCGTCTGCTTGTTATGTATCCATCTGAGGCAGCTTCCCTCTAACATCATTGCTATGCAAGCAGGGACGTGCCCTTACCGCAAGGTGACCACACATCATTATTACTGTCTCTTTTGGCAACTCATGCTTAAACTCTGAAAGCTGGTCGTATCAATACAGAGCTACGAATGGCAGCTGACTCAGATAATGGGGGCTTTCAGGATAATATATGGAGATTGTATCTGGCTGAGTGAGTTCATTACTGCACTGTGAATGTACAAACTGAGAACTTATTAATGTGTGAAATGCCAGGTACCTTATACTCTCACCTATCCAATTCATATTTATAGAGATCTTAGAGTTTAGAAAAACAAGCTCTATTGCCCCTTCCACCCCATTCCCCCAACCGATCCAAGTATAATGACCAGCAAACCCGAGACCGTTACGGTCCATATCTTTCCTGGATCTATTGTTTGGAATCAACCCCATCATCAAGTCCAACCAAGCTTGTCTTTCTGATATAATTACAAAACCAAATCCCCATGGTGTTCCACTTAAACCTGAACCTTTTCCTTTTCCCAAAAACAGTCCCTCTATCGTTCCTTTCCCATCACATCTTTCTCTTTAATCCCCAAGACCAAGCAGTTGCACCGGTACCGTCTGATGTCTGATAGAAATGATTATTTCTGGGAGGAGTGCTGGATACAACCTCATTATGTCACCTTGGGTCCTTACTGCTTTCATTATAATGTGCTGCTATGTGAGCAATACAACAAGTCATTAATTCTGAATTACCCATGAAATTTCACCTCAGTTAAAGTAAACAACCTCCTTTGATGATCGTTGTAGAAAAATTGCTGCAAGACCAGGTCCAACCCCATAACCTCCAGCAAAAAAACCACCTCGTCCCTCATCCTCATCACATGGATAACTTCCATTTGGTGTATCACATACATCACTCGAATTGATTTTACTTTAACAAATCCAGGTTCTTAGTTGTGTTAACTGAAAGCCTGTGTCCTGATATCCGTGACAGGAATCCATGTTCAGAGCTTAGTGGAATAGGAACACTGCATGAGGTAAGACTACAGGAAGCAGCAGCTGGACCGCTGCTTCAGAGTGTTAGACTTGTACTGTTCTAGCAAAGAAGGAGAAAGTATGTTGTGTTCTACAGAAGCCAGGGACATGGGGGAGATATGCTGAATTAGCTATCACAATATTGCCAAGTCTAAGGCAAAAACAAGTAGTCCAGAGTAGCATTATTACAAGAGGAGAACAATAGAGTAGTGGGGTGATTTTTTTATGTATATATTGAGTTAAGACCACCACTAATAAAGACAGAACTTTCAACTAAGTACAGTTACAACATATTAAATTGTTTAATATGTTACCTTAATTAAGATGGTTACACAAGTAAGTTGAATACACTGCTTAGAACTAACTCTTTAATGTGTACAGCTGGCGCGTAAAAGAGGTCTTAGATATAAACTTAATGGCTACTTAGTTTATATTATACTACCAACGTTAGTAGTTACAAAAATTACGATTATAAAAAGCCTTAATGTGTATTGCTTACTTGGAAATGTTGCCTGAAGAAAGCCTATTTTCTCTCTGTAGAGAACATGGCACCACAGCTTAGGTTTGCAAAGCTGTACCTGAATGAAAAACGAGACTTCTGGAACAATGTTCTTTGGACAGACGAGACAAAAGTGGAGATGTTTGGCCGTGATGCACAGCACCACGTTTGGTGAAGCATATCTGCACAAACATCTCATACCAAATGCCAAGCATGGTGGTGGAGGGGTGATGGTTTGGGTTTGTTCTACAGCCACGTGACCTGGGCACCTTACAGTCACTGAGTAAACCATGAACACCTGTGTATACGCCTCAACCCAAATGAAATGCTGTGGCGGGACCTTAAGAGACTTGTGTATAAACAAAGGCACACAAACCTCAATGAACTGAAGCAACATTGAAAAGAAGAGTGTGCCAGAATTCAATGTGAGAGTCTGATAAAGCTATGGGGAAATGGATTACTTCACGTTATTGCTGCTAAAGGTGGTTCTACGAGCTACTGAGTTCATGGGGTCAGGTGAAAATGCAGCGTCATGAATGTACGCTTTGACTTGTGAAGTAAGGAAGCACACTCTAAACCCTTTTATTGAAACATGACATTCTTTTTACAAATTCATTCACATCATTCACGTGGAGAAATTCAGAGCCTGACAGACCTGAGATGACAGTGAGTTACTAAGAAATGATTGTAAAATCATTTAGCAAAAAGCTAATAGTTTTAGCTTTAGATTCTTCGTGAACATCCTGCTTCTTTGGCCTATACCAGGTAAATGGCAATTATCCATTACCTTTATTTATCCTTTACCTATCTTACCCCAACCAGTTGCGGCAGATGTCCACCAAAGGGAGTTTTTCCTTCCCACTGTCACTGGGGGGGGGGGGGGGGGGGGGGGGGGGGGGGGTCATATGATTGTTGGGTTTTTCTCTGTATGTATTATTGTAGGGTGTACCTTACAATATAAAGCACCTGTTGGTGTGATTTGGTAGAGTGCGTCCACTGCTTCAGGTCTTACTTAAACAAATTGGAACTTCAGTAATTTAGCACAAAGGCCTCCAAATCTAAAGCAATCTCTTTTCCTCTTCAACTGACCAACGTGAAATTCCCAGTACTCAGAAACTAATAAGAGTGCCAAAGCTGGAGGCCCAGAGGCAGACGAAATTATTACACAGCATGTATTATTTGCACTGTAACTCCAGGCCTATATCTAGATCTGTGCTTATTGCTTATAAAAAGACATATCATCTGTCATAGAACAAATCAAATTAAACAAACTCTCCTTCATTTTTATATAACTTTAGCAGCATAGCCAAAGGGCGGCTAATTTAAAAAAGGGCTCTGGACCTGCAAAGAGATCCAAACTGGGTTAAATATATAATATGTGGGAATCCAAACCACATTACTACAAAGACAGCCCCACAGTTTGTGTGGTCTGAAGGTTTTGGCTTCAGCTGAGAAGATAATTCCAAGCTTAAGAAGTGCAGACACTGTGATGCCTCTCTTAGAGGCTACTGTGGGAAAGATGCCTCCCCACGCTCACCTGGGATACAGAGACCGATCATGACGGGTCTGAAATACAGGCAGGCCAGATCTGCTTCAGGTTTTTGACTACTTTTGGAGTATCTGTGGTGAACAGTTTTCATTATTTTCTTACCATTTATAAAACCAAGCAATCGATCAGTTCACACAGATCAGTGACAGCAAAAACTGATTTCCCTGTTTTCCACTGCTCTAAGATACACAAACACAAGTCATAATGAAAACTTTTGTTCAAGAGGTACAAGTGAAACAATTACGTTATCTCAAAAATCTGTTATGAAAAGTGACACTGCGCTGACGCCCCAGTGTATGTTGTGTAGAACAGAATTGCACAATACTTGTTACCATGTTTTCTTCTTAGCAGTGGGGTGCAAGTATAAATATCCCCTGCCCACCTTACTTATGGGTTTTCATCTCACACACACAAACCCTCACATATGTACATAAGGGCTGTGTCATGTGGTATTCTCGTGGGTGTTATTATGCTCCTGCTCTGGGGCTGTGAACATTGCTGGGATGTTGGTGTGTGACGGCACATGGCCTGGGTAGAGGAGTCGGATCTTCTGAGGGATCCTCTGCTTTATCACCTATGCCTGGCGGCAGCTGAGTACACAGTTGTTGTCCAGTGATGGGCCTGTCTGCAGTCACAATGGGGAGCTCGGGTATTAAGCCCCCACTGCCCTGCTGAGAAAAACAGGTGCATCACAGGACGATGGAGGAGATGGAGTGAGGGCGAGGTGACAGGTAGAGCGGGGGAAAAGGTTGTTTTATGGTCTGTCATGAATAACTCAATCTTGCCTTCTCTCCTACATTTACTGCTACATCATCACCCTCGCTGCTGATCTGCCACGGCTCTGTATCATGCCCAGAGTTTACGTCATGATTTTCTATTCACCACCACCTGCCCTCATCCCCAACCTCACCCCCTCCATTGTTTCACCAGCTTTTAATAAACTAAAGGGCAGATTCCTGACTGCAGTGAAGTGAGGGGGGGTGGGGGTGTACAGAACCAAAGACCTGTCCAACCACACACACACACACACACACACACACACACACACACACACACACACAGTTTGGCATGCAGAGTGCCAAGCTCTTCCACTGTCTACTGACGCCAGCTCTCAAAACGCACACACAAACTTACTCTTCCTCTCTGTCTAAAACACACACACATTCGCCCTCTCTTACCCTCCCCACGCGCCACTCTCCTAAAAGCTAAGCTCCTCACTAAATATATATCCCCCCCCCCCCCTCCCCCCAAGTAAAGATAAGACAAACAGTGTGGATTTGAGAGCACTGTACAGCCAATGACAGGCGGCTGTGTGAGCTGGAGCTAATCTTGTGTTAGCTTTACAATTTAGGCTTCTCAGAAACAGTGGGAAATAAGAGGCACTGAGATTGGAGAATACACAGGGAAGGCATTTGTGTAAATATTCTCCAGTTTCTTTTTCTTCTCATTTAACCAGAGTGTGGGAGCTGTTTGTTGACCGCTTTGATAAAAACAGAACCCCCTAATCTTCCTGAGTCAACACGCATGCACCTCAAATCCCAACTCCATCTCCTCTGCTGTTCTCTCCATCCGTGTCAGAAAGAAGTGGGGGGAAAGAAAAGCTGTGGCGAGCTGTGGGCTAAAAAAGCTGCGCATGTAACTAGATCAATCCTCAATGCAGCTCCAGGCCTAAGATGTTTTTGAAAAAGAGGGAGCGAAAGGAGTCGTGGACGCATTTGTTTTATCGCTCTGGACCGGGTTTCTTTGGGCAGCAGATATCTGCCACATGCTCGTCTGGGTGGTTGGTGTTAAGGATCCCCTTGATGGCCTCAGGTTCGTGTAGAGCATCCATTTGTCAGAAGCACATTCCTGTGGCAGTGAGACATTGTGAACTGCCTATCAGAGCTTCAGCACTGTCCAAATAAATATACTCACAATGGGCCCCAGTGTGTGTGTGTGTGTGTGAGAGAATATGAAACATGAGACACAAAACCAAGTGTGTGCTGCTCTGCCAGAGTATTGCTGTCTATCTGCACCTGGCTGAATGTGCAGTGTTTCAAACACACCTCCTACTCCTCGTCTTCGCCTTTTTCTCTTCCCCAAACAGTTCAGAGGTGATTCTCAGAGTCTGCGGCGCTTCTTTCGTTGCCGCGCAAACTGTTTCTCATCTGGTGTCACCGGAAGTGGACGGAGATGTCTGGAGGGCTGTTTGCATCACACGGTCTCAATCGCTTTCTTTTTTCTGCCCCGTCTTGTGTCATGCTCTCTCACTCTCACCTCCTCCAGCCCTTCTTTTCTCAGCCTCTCTCACACATCTCAGTTTCATTCTGTTTCTCCTATTTATTGTGTCCTCCTCCTGGCTCTGCCCGTCTCTTTCTTTCTCAGATGTTTTTTTTCCCCCTTTCCTCCTACTTGGGCTTCTTCTCCTACCCCACTCACATTATCCCACACTCTTTTGTAGCCACTTCATTTTTCATTTAAACACCTTCTCCCTTTATCATTCTCACACACACGCCTCTCCTCCTCAGTCAAATCAAAGTGGTAGCTCGCCTCCTCCTCCTACCTACCACAGAGTCTATTGTATCTGTCATCATGTACTTCTAGCATAAGCCAGCAGCCTCGGGGTCCAACATAACAGGCCAAGTCAATCATACACTTACAGCCATGAACGCACACACCTGTAAAACACATATTCATGCATCTCCGGAGATGTTCACTATTAACGCACTATTAATGTCCCGCAAGCCACGCGGGTTCCCACTATCCTTCCAGCCTCGCTGTCAGTGCCTGATTAGCAAATCCACCGGCGCCAACACAAACATGTTTCCTCTTATTACAAATCATGTCACACTGCGTCCTAATCACAACCACTTGCAGTTTATGGACTCGCACGGTGTAGAACTGCCCTGCAGTAAAACAGGAATGCACACCTGAGCTTAGTGATGTGCAACAGAGGAAGGGAGGAGTAGGGGGGGAGAAAAAAAAAGTGAGCAGGAGTGTCACTCAAACTCTCTTTGAGCGAGCCCATGTGTGATGCACGTACAGCTACGTAAAAATGCACACACGTGAAACACATCCAGGGTATAGCAGTGAATACTTGGATCCTCGATGGCATGCCTGATACAGAGTTTGATTGACTACATTTGCAGTGCACAGAGTTATAAAAAAAGACAACAGGATGCACCCAAATCTGCAGGAGTGCAGATTCAGAGGTGTGACACCCAGGCTGATGGTCTTACCTTCAGTGACCGGCAGCAGAAAGACAGCAGAGGTATCCGGAGAGGCTGCATGCAACACTGGATTTGTTGTTCAACTGTTGTTTCCCAGCCAGCTCCTCTCTCCTCTTGTTTCTACCTCTCTCTCTCTCTCTCACTTACACACACACAGACACACACTGATTGTCTGAGCGCTCCTCTCTCCTCCCTCTCTCTCTCTCTCTCTCTCACCTCTGCTTTCTCTCTCTTTCTCCCTCCCTTGCCCCCCTCTCCCTTACTTTTCTTTAACAGGGAAATCACCAGACAGAGGGAGCAGCCTGGATGCTCCCCGCCTGTGAGGACGCTCATCACATGTGGATCGTGACACAGCAATCGTATATCATACGCCCTTTTACCTCTTCCCTCTCTCTCGCAGGCACACCAGCTGACGCACCGACATGCTCCGCAGCGGCAAATGGGAATTCCAGGCTTGGAACGACTCTGCTTGCCCCATCAGGAGAGAGCTGACCAAAAGCTGCAGCCAGTTTTTTACGAGGTCAGGGTTATAAAACTGTTAGCAGATTTAGTTTATTTAAAAACAACTGGCCCCTGCGGCCCTTCCTCTTCACGCGGCGTCCCCCCCCGTGACACAGGGGGTAGGGGCGGAGGGGTTCGCAGGTGTGGTGGTGGTTTGGAGGGGAGGAAGGAAGGGGAAGGAGAGAAGCATATTTGGGATTGCAACTCTGAGATACCATTTACTTCTACTAGAAAAGCAAAGCTACACATACGCTGAATATATTGAAAAAGGAGACATTATGAAAAGCGCCAAATCATAACCGAATGAAGGACTTATTTGCCAAAAATCACTCTGTGTTTAAAACACAGACACACAACCCGGAGGGGAGGGGAAATATGAGCACAAACCTAAAGCCAGTTGTATGTTTAGAAATGATGAAAACAAACTGCAATATAGGAGAGCCCCGAGTGGATCCAACTGTAATAACCTCATCCATCATTCTCAAGCGGCTCAATATGAAGACAGACAGACCCTGGAAATATTAAAGGGGCACACTGCTGTGAAGAGAAGGCAAATAATGAGGCTTGCCCTGAAAGTTATATATTCTCTGAGGCTGCGCGCACAACAGTCGCCTGATTATTGCAGTCGATTACGTCAGTGACCTCGCTTCCTTTTCAGCATTTCTGGATAGAGAAATATCAGAAATATGACAACTAACTGATGTGTTTGTGGTACTGGGATACAGAGGGAAAAGGGTATTTCACAGTTTTTACACAGGCACAGGGAGGCAGAGCCTATTAAGGGACAAGCTCGTGCCATTTTTCATCGCCTCATGAAATAAGTAACGAGTTCATGGCCCCCCAAAAAAGGTGTAAAAGAATAACACGTGTTTGGTGACAGCATGTGCTCCGATTGTCATTGTAGCGCACACGAACATGTCCTTGGTACAGGGAGTAAAAATTCTCAGGGGAAATAAGGGGAGCGAGCTGCAGCACACTAAGCAGGGCTTACAGGGTCAAAAGTTTAAGAAGCACAATTACCTGGAAGGCCTCGGCTGACCCCCAAATTTCTCACCTTCTGTTCCCTCTCTCTCTCGCACAAATACACCTTCGACAGAGGCGATTTACAACCAGCAGCAGGAGGTGGGGGTGAAAACTTATATGCCACCAATGGGCTCCTAGAGAGTGAGAGCGAGAAGCACACGTAAGTGTCTTGTGTTTGTGTTTTGATTGCACTTTCAGGCATTGTAAAAGATCGGGCCGGCTGTGAATGGTGTCAAATTAAATGGTCATAACTCACCTGGACTCAGCCTCTCCTTGGCTTAACTCGGCTTGTGTCCACACGAGAGGTGGTGACAGGGAGTAAATGGCTTCAGATAATGTATCATAATATCACATTAAGAAAACGGTCAGTGGAGCCAAATGTGAATCCCATATGCGGGGAGAAGAGGGTGGGGTGGGAGGCAGAGAGCGGAGGAGAAAGGCCAGAAGACATATTGAGCTGAAGAGGGATGCACTGAGCTGACATACCGCTGCAAAAGCAGCCTCCTGACAACTTGGACAAACCCTCTCACTCTCTGCACTTTTAGCTGGTAAACGGGCGGTAATAAAAAGCAAAAATAATGTGACAGCTGCTGGCAGGTAACTTACTTTTTAAAATTACACCTCGTTTCTCTCTTTGTTCGGCTCCATTTTAGTGATGTGTCACGCCTTAAGATTTTTTTTGCTTCAGTTGCATGTGACAGCGGTCCATGTCTTTATTAAGTCCCACCTTGGCTGTAGGCACTCTGATCCTGCTGTCCCTGTGAGCACCGGCACTCGAGCTGGTCTTCAACAGGATTAACAGGGCAGGGTCACATCGTATCACCTGAGGCAGACATTTTTTGGCCTTTGGGCATGGTATCCTAACACCAGCCAAGAATTTATGGTGGTGATGAAGCTCTGATGCCCTGTCCAAAGATGTAAACATTGATATCTGTCAGTTTTTAACTCGTTTCCTTCGGAGCAGCTTATTTCGAGCCACTTCATATCGTCTGCGAGACACATAAAACAGCAGGCTGACTGATGGTGAACGCACACGTATTCAGTCTTCATTTGGAAGCTTGACTTTCAGTATTATTTGAAGCTGGACGAAAAAAAATAGAAGTGGGCTATTATTTTTGGAGATTTATGCAGACCAGTGTGCAACAGAAAAACAGGCGTGTTTGCCTCAAAAGTGGTCTCCACTGGGAGCCAAATGCCTGACAAAAATAGTCCCATAGTTGTCATTTAAAGCTGGTGTAGAATAACTTTCTCTGTTCTTGACCAGGTAGAGTAATGTCACAGCAGCTGCCAAAGACAACTTGGTGTCTGATGAGCGTACCAGGTCTGCCTATGGAGCTCAGGGAGAAACACAGTTAGCTCAGAATCAAGGGATATTGTCTAGTACAGCAATAAAACTCTGGTATCAAAGAGAAACTGCACAGCTCAAATGGCGATGAGGGCGCAGTGAGTGCAGACCACACCGTAGCTAATGATCTTAACACTCATTTAAACCCAAAACACATAGCTGTGTGCATGACATTGCATGGGAAATCAGAACAAATAAAGGGATATAAGAGAGAAAGTGAAAAGATTCTGAGATATGGAACAAAGAAAAGAGCAAATAAGTGCTTTCCCATGTGCACCTGGGGCAGGGTCTGACCCTGTAAAGTGGGGTCCAAGGCTTAGCCCTCTCTACCTCCACCCTCTCTCTATACCAATGGCCATTGGCACTGAGCAATCACCGAAATGAGGGAGAGCTGCAAAAAAAATCTACTAAACTCACTTCATTCCCATAGAAGTCCCATTGCAGTGGACATTAAAGTAGCTGCTCTACCTCTGCAGCCCACTTGGGACTTCTGAGTCAGAATCAACAGGTGGAAAGGCATCATGTTTAGTGAAGGTAGTTTGAACTGTGCTACAAAAACACTCTACCTGTGTTCAAAAGGCAAAAGCAAAAACCAGTCAACAAACATGATACCATCTAGCTCTCATTTCCAAAGGTTTTGCAAAGTTTTCATCACAACATCGTCATTCCATCTCAAATCAGATGATCAAGAACTCAAAACAGAGATTTGTTCTATTTGGATTAAACTATCTGCTCATATTTTGTTTTTGTGGTAAAACTTGTTATATTTCCCCAATCCAGCATGAAAGTTGAACAAAAACAGCATTTTCTTTATTTTTGTGAATAACAATTTCATGTTCAAAAATATTCTACGTTTGCTTTTGCATTTTTGGAAAATATAACTATTCAGACATTGTCACCAATTTTCTTTTGCAATGTAAAGTTTTTTTTATTTGTGGATTCTTAATTATAGGACTTATTTATAGTCCCATAATTCTAAATAAATATATTTTAACTAGTAAATACTCAGATATTTGAATACAAATGAAAGTTTTAGGCTTTTATCTTTAATCACTTTTGAGATAATCGTGTTCAAACATGGTCTGAGATTTCAATGTGCAAAAAAAAGAGACCTGAAAATGGATAAATGGACCATTTCTCCCAAAATATATCTTGAAAGTATTTGATACATAAAGCTACAATTTCACAGCAATCAGAACATATGTTCAACCTTTGAAACATAAACTTTCGAGGCATTTTTTAAATGCAGAAAATGTTTTTAAAAATGTGATGATTTAAGAAGAAAATGGAAAAAATATACATACATATTTAACAAAATTATTTTCTGAGTTGTAATTAAAGTCCCACCTGTAAATGTCATACTTTTGATTTATTTAGACGCGACAATCTACTGATACTTTTGTTTTTGTCATATTTGCTCAATCTTTCGTGATGAAGTATTTCATGTTAAAAGCTTTTCTGCATACTTTATTTCACAGTTTTGTGAATTGTCTTTCACAACGTGAGACTTTACAGGTTGGCTTGAATTTTTTTTCTTTCATATTTTACCTAGCCAGTGTGTACACGTACTTTGATGTATGTCAGGGCAATGAAAAATTCAGGCTTTTATCTTTAACGGTCTTTCGGATATGCATGTTTATCCTTTGCCTCAGATTACAATATGTGACAAAAAGGCCCGAAAGCGGGCCAACGGACCATTAAAAAAAATAAAAAAAATAAAAAATACTAATAAATTAAATATACACGTATTTTGAAATTGAAGTAAAATGAGTATATCAGAGGGACAGTTGAGGTTGAGCAGTTTGGACAAAAAGCTGGTTTGGATGCAGGAGGAATACTGGATATTTTGAACAAAGGATGTTGAATTTGGAGCTGCCAAGAAAAAGGCAAGAGGAAGACCACAGAGAAGATTTATGGATGCACTGAAGGACGACATGCAGAGGGTTGGTGTGACAGAGCAGGGCGGTGCTGGGGATAGCGTGAGATGGCGTAAGTCTGATGCCCTGCCTGTATCTTTTTTTTAATGTTGTGTAGGTAATGACTTTAGCTAAACAAACTTGATAATTTTCCACAACTACAGTCTTAAGCTGTGTAGAAAATCATTAGCAGGACGGATTAAAAGATTATAACAATTACTGGCAGATTGTTCCGAGTTAAGTGCAGGGCCAAAAACTGCTGCTTTGGGGGAACAGTTCTGAGAAAACAACATCTGAACACAGGTGCTTTGTGATGTGTGATGTGTGTGTGTGAGTGTGTTGTTCCAGGTTTAAGATTTGTTGTCATGAGAAAAGAAAGGCACCCAGCCAGTAAACAGAAACTCCCCCCTCTTGTTCTCAGATATCTGTTTAGACTTCATAGATTAGCCATGACTCCATCAGACTTGCATTAGGCCACTCACGCACATAGAGTGCGTGCACGCAAACATATCTGCATATTTGGACGTGCGCCGCACACTCAGATCCTCTTCACCCAGGAGACATTTATGGATTTCCTGCGTATCGGTTTTTACAGTACAATGGTCCTGAGCAGAACAGCAGTAAAGTAGAATGAGAACAAAAAAAAAGAAACGAAAAAAGGGAGCAGACTCTTTAAAACAAGCCTCCGTGTCCCGTTTGTGCTGAGTAGAGGCAACAGAACACAAACCACATGAACTAAACAGTGAATCGCAGAGGGTGATTCACTGTTGCCCTCCGTGTTTGCTGCAAAGTTTGAGTCACATGTTCCTCGTTGTGCTGTTTGATAAAACGCTTTCTTAAACGTTAACAGCAACATTAACCTTCTATACAGCATGCAGACAAATATCAATTCACATAAAAGTCCTTTTTAAAATTGTGACGTTAATAAATAAATACATTTATGAAAGCTCATCACAACGATTAGAATTTTATGGAGTTAACCATACTCCATGGTAGGGTCCATTACAATTATGCAAGCTAATGCCTGTTAGCTTTTGTTTTCTGTGTGGACAACTGCAGCTAAACAAAAGTTTTTTCCTTTTAATTTGTAATTTTATTTTCTTGAGAAACTTCCTTTTTTTTTAACAGCTGATGAATCTTATCATTTACTTATTCAGGACTACCTACTCCCTAATGCAAGAGAGACACATGGCACAATATTCAGCTGCCATGTTTCAGGACAAAGACAGCAAACTTATATCAGTAGTTGTGTTTTGTTTTCACTGCTATGATTCTGTGCATGCAGTTGCACTGAAAATAAAGTACATTTACTATCCAAAAGAGCAACTTTTGACCCCCCAAATCTCTATGAAGTTCTAACTCATGTAAATCAAAACCTACTAACACATCTGACTACTCTGCTCAACTGTGGACTCCATCCATCCATTTTATTCCAGTTATCTAATCTGCAGTAGACAGTCTAGTTCAATATGCAAGATTCCTTTTCATTTTTCTCCAGCTACATGTAGACAGTCATCAACTGTGGGACCTGTAAATACAGCAATATCCTGATTTTTCTTGAAATTATTTAGCTTATTACTGTTTTTGGTGTTTGCTAAATTTGTCTCATGTGAGATGAGCAAAAGGGCAGCATGTGGCTGTGGAGCTGCAGGTTCACCACCCCAGGTCTGATAATGCTTTAAAGCAACTGTGCAAATAAGAGCCAACAGCTAGACTCACTTCTAGAAGGACTTTTGTTCTTTGGGATGCGGATGACTATACAATAAGTTCATGTACCACCTTAAAAACACTTTCAAAAACTACTTCTGTCATTCTCTCAGCAGCCAAAATGAGCTTCTGTTGGCTGCTAACTTATACAGAAGGGGTCCTCACAGCAGACAGCTCCACATATTTGATTTGATTTTTACACCAGATGCAATCCCATGGGCAGTCTTTAACCATCTCGTATGCTAGCTGAATGTTTAAAGCACTACACTATGAAGCAGCTATTTTTGCAACATTGTTATTTACATTAATTTCTGTCGGATTGTTAAAAAGTGACTCAGCATCTGCTAAACAAATAAATACAGACGTGCTTTTTCTCAAATTAATAAGCACAAATACGGTTGATATTGTGATAATACTCATAATTCATTTGGACAGCACTACAGAATGAGGAACTCTAGTCCATTGCATAGTGAGTGGTCGTTGAGATCTGAAACAATCATTCAAAAGTGTGGTTTAAACATTAAAATGTGCCCGTAGACATAGCCTAGAAGAATCTAAAATAAATTCAGGGTGAGGTCTGTGTAACCGCTTTTGCTTAAAAATGCTATAAAAATGTACAGCCACCTTGAAATCTGTTAAAAGCAGCATAAAGGAGGGCTTTGCACCTTTTTTTTAAAAAAAAAAAAACTTTTTCTTTTGCACAATTCTCACATAGATTTGAGTTCAGTACAGATGAGAACAGATGAAGGAGAAAGAAATTTTTTTTAGGTCAAATTTTCTTTTACCTGTGTTCCCCCCTTCCCTCAGTTCTCTCTGCTGTCCTCAAAGTGTAGCACGCATTTGAAACAATGGAATAAATTACTAAATGCTCATTGCCTTGTAACTTTACACTCTTCAAAACAAAGATGGGAGTGGCACAAAGTGAAATAATCGAAACAATCGAATTTAAGACCATACACAGGCTTCACTGGGCCAAAGTCAGATTATTTAATTAACAGAAATTTACTGTGACCTTAAGACTACATGTGATCGTTGTAAACTGTCTTCGTTCGTACCCAAATTTAAAACATTTCTGATGTCAAGATTTTGAAAGTTTTCTACAATTTGGGGAAAACTGCACTGTCTGCTATTACAGCAATATTTGGGGTAAACCCTCCAAATGTGAACCTGAACAGAATCCAAGCTGACATTACTGCCTTTTGTCAACTTGTGCCAAGAAGGCCCATCTTACACAAACGGAAGGACTCCTGAAAAAGATACACTACTTTTCTGAAGGATCGACCTAACTGCTTTTGAAACCTGACAGACATCTTTCTTTTGTGTCCGACACAGAAGCAAAAGATCTGAGATCAATAAGCTGTTCTCTCCTTTTCATAGTTTTTGATTCTCTTCTCTAACTGGTCTGGATGTATATAAATCCGCACACTTATATATGTTCTTTCACATATACATATATATTAAAGTTCAGGATGTTCTGATTATCTGCAAAAAAAAGCAGCAGTGAGTAAGTGGAAATTTGGTTCATAACTAGATGAGTGTCTTCCACTACTTTCTACTCTACATTTAATGGATTCATTTGGGAAATGATTAGTGATTAATCTGTAAAGAACACAATCATTATTTGCTTGTTTTTAACTGAATGCATATTTATAATCTAATATACAGTACACATAACAGTCACAGTGACCATTACTCTGCCTGGAGCACTTTTTAAAAGTAGTAATACATTGTCCTGAATATAATAACTTCCTTTGATATTTTCACTGCATGACCTTCCCCATATGTCAGTAAGTCTCTGAGTACTTCCTCCCCACTTTAAATAACAGAGGCATCCCACTAACAAACTTATTGTTTGTCGCAAAGCGTAATTTATTTTCTGAATACATCCAAAGACAATCAAAAATCATTGATCAGCAAGTACTTTGTATACTTCAGCTGAAACTATAATATTCTATATTTTTAAAAGCCCAGCCTACTCCTGAAGGACGTTGTGCACCTCATATGTCACATCCATATTTCTAAGCCCAATGATGATGACGCAACCCATTCAATCTGCTGTTGCTGTGCCACAGACCGTGACAGGGCAGAAAATGGGATGTGTGGGTGTATAGCAACTGACAGGAGGAAGAGGAGTGTTGGACGATGTGTGGGTGGTGGAGGCGTTGAAATTCCTCCCTCATTATCCTCTCTCTCTCTCACCTCATGTTTCAGAAAGCAAAAAAAAGCCAAGCATGTGCCCAGGAAGCTCCCCGCCACCGCTGACCGCATCACCGTCACTCGTTGTGTTTTGGTGGCGGGTGACTGTGGAGGTTAATATTTTAGTACGTGTGAAAGCAGGCGGACAGGACCTGATAATGCCCTGAGTGATGTAATGCACTGTTTCTGTGCTCAGTGTGAAAGGGGTGAGGCGGTACATATGGTGTGTGTTTGCATGTGTGTGTGGTTACTGAGAACCTTCACAGACATGTGTGTGTGTG
This sequence comes from Rhamphochromis longiceps, assembly GCF_057381845.1. Lineage (NCBI taxonomy): Eukaryota > Metazoa > Chordata > Actinopteri > Cichliformes > Cichlidae > Rhamphochromis > Rhamphochromis longiceps. Next base: position 12,418,957 of record NC_140572.1, read on the forward strand.
GTTACACAAAGGGGATTCGGTGTTTGATTACCCAATGTTTGACTTATCCCCTTACTATAATTTGCAACGCCGGCTCCCATTACAACGGCGCCTCAACCTGAACAACCTGTGCTTTTTCATATTCCAGCAGTGCCACATACAGACAGGCAAACATGAGAGTGTAGTTCCATGTAATTCTGACCTATGAAGAACTCACTCTTCACTTCTATGTGTTGCCAATATCCTTTGCGATGTTTTCATCCATTTAGTATGAGAAAAGAATTCCCACAACTATCACTGACAATAAGTCACTGATGCCGGAATGAGCCTCAGGGAATTTATAACTGAAGCCAAAGAGAGACAACAAAAAACAACAACATCCATTTTGTTTTCTCTATTTACATTTCGACTTTGAAAATTTTTGCCATGATCATAAAAATATAAGGCCTGGATATAATTTCTGGATTTTGGATCATTACAACCCATCTATGGATTAGGGAAAAATGATCAGCCCCCTGTGAAAACTTTTGATTTAACAGGAGGGCTGATAATTTTGTGTCCAGTACCCAGAACAACTGCCAAGACACGAGTGAATGACTTAGCCAAGTTGGGAATTTTAGTGTCAAAGACGATAATTACTAGAACCCCAAAGGAATGGACTGTGAGGCTGCAGACCAAGAAAAGCTCCATTTCTACAAAAGAGAAACCTTCAAGCCACACTGAGCTATGCTAAATACAACCTGGAGAAAGATTACATTTACTGGAAGTTCATCCTTTAGTCAGATGAGATGAAACTAGAGCGACAACAAAGACACTGCTTATATTTAGAGAAAGAAGATTGAGGCGTACAACCAATAGAATAGTAAAGCATGGTGGTGGGAGTATTATGCTGTGAGGGTGCTTCAGTATGTCTGGAACTGAGAATCTCGTCAAGGTGCAAGGAATAATGAAGAAAGAAGGATATTTGTAGATTTTGAAAGAAAACTGCAGTCAGCAGCAAAACTTGGCCTGGGTTGTCGCTTTATCTTCCAACGACATGTTACTGATTGGACTCCCCAAAGCCCTGATTTGAATCCCATTAAAAAGTCTGTGGCCTGGCCTAAACTCAACGGAAGGCCAAGGTCCAAGCCACACTACCATCAAATCTGGAGGAGCTTGAGATCTGCCAAAGAAGAGTGAGCTGCGATTGGTCAGGAGACTTATTGAAAACTACAAGAAATGACTGCAAGCTGCTAGTTTTGCTTTTTTGTTAAATAATCATGTTTCTTTCTGCAAAGCAAAATAATGTAAGCATTCAAAATAAAACCAGGATGTTTGGAAAATGCTGTGTTAAAAACCCATTGCTCTCTTTAACAGTACTTGGGAAATACATTTTTTTTCATAGGGGTCTAATAATTCTGATCTCATCTGTACATTTTTTTCTATAGCTCTATGAATTAAGGTTGCCAGTCTGTCAACAAAATCAACGGAAAGACAACCATTCACACTCACTTTCCTACCTGTGGCCAGTTTTGAACACCAGTTAATCTGACTTGGGTGGAGCACTGGGCGGTGAAGCCAGAGCATTTGGAGAGAACCCATGCAGGGAGAATGTGCAACCTCCACACAGAAAGGCGTCAGCCAGCTGGTGGATTCAAATACAGGACTTTCTTGCTGCAAGGCAAATGTGTTAACCACCGTGTCTGCAGTAATTTATCTTTGGCAGGCATCAGTGACAACAAGCATGACACTGATTAAGTCAGAAACAACATAAATACTATGAAATGGAAGAGCTGGAGTAGAGGTAGGGTTGCGAAGCAGCTTGCAGAGGCTGCGGGAGCTGTAATTAGGCTTAACCTTAGCCCTCAAAGGGTTAAAGCAGCTTAAACCTCTGAGGGCTTAGTCATCAGCCTAACCCTACCATAACCCTGTAAAAATGTGAATAGTTTCTGATGTGTGTCAGACTGTTTTCTAAATTCCATCATTGCCAAGATTTGGGAAAGGAATTTCACGAAAACATTAACTACATGTTCTGAATTCCCAGGGTTAGGTTTCGGAGTATCACTGATGACTTTGAACAACGTGTAGCATGTTTATCTTTACAACCTTATTTAGTTGTTAAAATGATAAAGTTTAGTACCTAAAATTTTTATGTCCTTGTCCTTTAGTTTAATCATTTGGCAAGGCAGACACAACATGGTATCATTAACAAAATGACTGCCAAATGTCAGCTTTTTCTTGTAAAGGTAATACTGTTTAATCAATATGTTTGTGAGCAGAGCTCTGGCCAGCATGTGTTTTTCAACCATATCTTGGTTAAGTTCAAACCAAATCGCAAACACACACTAACACATGCAAGTACATAAAAAAAACATCTGTGTTCTCACAACTTCTCTCCCCTAAAGCACCAATTTTCCAGTTAACTCAATTGTTTTAGCTTTGCGCTTTAACCACTGCTGCCAAACTGTACACACACACATGCATACCACCTCTCCTGTGGTTTTACACATCTTCACTGTGACCCATGATGAAAACACAAGAGGCTGGTTATGTGATGTACCATGTCCTTTAATTGAGGAATGAGCAGTGTGTGTGTTTGTGTCCATGGGGTAAGGGTATGTGTCTATGCTGAGGTGTCACTGCTGTTTGAGGGCAAGCTGAATGCATCCTGCAGGAAGGCAGAGTAGTTGATGTTTTTCACGGCTGCTCGGCCACCATCAAACCCCACATCGACTTCAAACTGGAAACAGGAACAGGAACACACACGTCACTTTGAGCAGATTCAAATACTTAGTGTTGTAAATAATTGATCATTCTGGTGTCCAGCTTTATTTTACTATTTCTTTCTCTCCTCTGTGACTGTTTGTGCTTCTCTGTGATAACGCTCTCCTTTATTGTTCTTTTATTTGCTTGACTCTGCACTATGACTTGACTATGCACTTTTGCACAAATGAAACATTTCAGAGTGTAGCAAAAGGGCTATTTAAAATAGCACTGCTTTTTCAAACGTTAACAAAACTGAGGGCTGTCTTTTACCTCCATTATACTGATTAAACCCTAGGAAACAAAGGAAAATCCTGCTTACAAAAGTGCCATTTAGCACTTTCCACTTTTTTTTAAAATTGTTTCCAAGATAAAGTAAAATGAACAGAACAAAAGAATGATAACAGCAGAGGCAATAAGAAAATCAGCAATGCTAAACAGCGAGCTGGAATGCAGCAAATACCAAAAAGGCACGCAAGGAGAAGTTAGTTTGTCTGGACCTGCCAACGTGACATTCCTGTTGTTCTTGACACCTTAAAAAATGTTAAAAAGGTGCAGTGGCCATTTTTGGTCTCTTCGAGGGTTTGCCTTGGAGATTTTTTAGGACGGCAGAGTAGTTGAGCAGAGACTGAGCAATGAGTTTGGGCTTAGAAGCAGGCGAGGAAAAAAGCAGCTGGAAACCATGGCAGAGGAAAATGGAGAATAAATTAAGCACAGTGTCAGTATACACACACACACACACACACACACACACACACACACACACACACACACACACACACACACACACACACACACACACACACCGTGAGCACATACACAGATTCCTTCACTCTTGTTCTATTCACGCAAGTCTGGTGAATATCTCTCCTGCTCACCTGTTTCTGCTTAGATTTGGCTGTAGCGTAGCATGCCGAATTTGTATTACACAGGAAAGATACAAGTAAAAGAGAGAAGAAGAGAAGAGCTACTTCTTTTTGACCACCTCTGTATGTATGTCTCTCTCAAGACATTTGCCTTACACACACACACACACACACACACACACACACACACACACACACACACACACACACACACACACACACACACACACACACACACACACAAATTGTCTTCTTATCCGATGACTGTTCCTTTCCGCTCACTTGATTCTGCCTTTGGCTCACTCATCCACTGAGTGATTGCAGGTTAGAGGAGAACGTAAACTCATTTTCAGTTACCCCTATTTAAAAAATCTGTGCACATGCTGTGAAATCACTTACTGTCTCTCACTGAATTGACTCTTTCTTCTTGCTTTATTTGCTTTATAGTTCCTGCTTTTTCTCACCTTTAAGGTGTCTTCAGGCATCACGGGTGGAGCAGGGTGCTCTAACCAGTTAATACCAGCAAGGAAGGCATAGTAGTCAATCTCATCTCCATCTGCAAACCTGAATAAAGGATGCCATCCACTTGAGAAACTGTTTTTTTGTGCTTCATGGTCACAGTCGCTGGAGCTTATTGAACCATTTTGCAAACTAAAATTTAAGAATTGCTTCCTTTTCAAAAATAAGTCACAGATGGAATTACACATTAATTATCAGACTCCTGCAATTTTTGCTTATTCTTCCAGTTCCAGCTGCCCCAAAGGTGCTACAATAATCATGTACTTTCTGTTTGTCTGTGGCTTCTGGAAAATCCAGTCTGAGTCAGAATCTCTGTGGCTTTCATACATTTTTTGTTGAAAGGTGAAATATTTTCAGTTTGCACGGATGCATATTGGACTGTATTCACACCACCTGGGCCAAGTTTAACCCATCTTCTGCACTTTATCTGCACTACTTCAAAACTTTTCTTCGCAACTTGTAACAACAACTGTAAAGCCAAGTATGATTTTTTTTAATGTGGAATAAAAATAAACAATGTAGACTTCAGAGAAAACAGAAACTACCAAACAATATTCTGGGCTGACAAAAGCAGCCAAAAAATACGTAGAAATTGTCTTTAAGATTTTTAAAATGTAGTTTTCTCAACCATCAGGAGATGTTAGTGCAGATTGTGATTGGGATGTCTACTTGATGTCTTATATGTCTTACCCAGTCAAATACCCCCAACACAAATAATAACAAATAAAAACAAAACTGAGTCTAAACACTGAAACTAAATAAATCAAGCTGAAACAAAAAAATGAAACGCACACTGGAAACCAACTGAAAATAGAAACCAAAATTTCAAGTGCAATTAAAAAAACAACTCTGGTCAGAACACACCTTTAAATATTTATAAGATATGTCCTTGAAAAGATTGTAACAAGTGTTATGACCCAGTGATGTGTTTGTTGGTGTTGTGCCTCCCACCGGAGGATGGTGGCGGTATTTTCCCTTTTTTCTCTCCTAGGAGGTGGACACCTGGGCGTGGCTGCTAGGTATCTGGGTGGAGTCTCTACACACCTTCCGACTGGATAATTGATGGACCACCTCCAGTACTTAATGTCCGGATGACAGTCACCTGGGAGTGCTGTTTGGAACCCCGTTGACTCGGTCACAGAGTTGTGGGTTGTGTCATTGTAGTGCAGGCTGGAGTATTCACGTGTACCTCTAGCCTTGCCATGTAAATAATTGTAAATAAGTTAACCAGTGGCGGTCACTTTTTTTGTTCCTTTGCTGTATAACTTTCACTGTCGCAGCCTAGTAGGCGTGAGAAGCCGTTTTCTTTTGTTGAACAAGTTTTCTCCTGTTTTTCGTTAGATAGTTAGGTAAGTGACTTGTCTTTTGTTTGGGCTTCTTTTTATTTTGGTGTAGGGAAGACTAGGGATTGTTTTATAGGGAGTTTTGTTTATTGTTTTGGCATTGCTCACTGCTGATGAAAATAAATGGCTGCTTAAATACTTAAAAAAAGGTGTTGTTGTTGGGGTTTGTGTGTGGGTGGGAAGTGAGTGGGGCAAACTATTTGTTACGTTTATTTACTTGCCGGGACCAGAACGTAACATATTGGGGGCTCGTCTCTTTTGTGTTCTTTTTGTGGCTTGTTTTCTTGGTTGGCGGTTTTTTCTTGTGTGGGGGGGTGTGTGTGTTAGGATGGAGTTTAAGTTGGAGGACTTCACTCTGAGCCCGTCTGCGGAGAAGTTGGACAGGTGTAAAAAAGCTGACCTCTTGCTTGTTGCTGAATTCTTTGATGTGACTGTGCCGTTGACTGCGAAGAAGAAAGAGCTTAGGGAGCTCCTGTGTGTCCAGTTGACGGACAGGGGGTTGTTTGGTGAGCCGGGTCCTGCAGGGGGGGTTGAGCTGGGGGCTGTTGCTGGTGTTTCTGCCCCACTGAAAAATCTCCCTTTTCCGCCTAGCCCTTCTGTGGAGGAGCTGCAGTTAACGCTGCGCATTAAGGAGGTGGAGCTAAAGAAACAGCAGTTGGAGGTGGACGCTATGCACTTGAGGATCAGGGCTCTGGAGGTAGAGAGGGGAGCCTCTGTGTCTGCCAGCCCTCCTGTACCTCGGTTAGCCCCGCAGTCACCATCCCCGCAGGTACCCTCCCCGGAGTCATCATCCCCGCAGTCGCCATCTCCGCAGCCACCGGCCCCGATGCCAGGTGGTGGCTTTGATGTGAGTAAACACATCAACATGGTGCCGGCGTTTCGGGAAACTGAGGTGGATTCGTATTTCACAGTGTTTGAACGTATCGCAGGTGCGCTGCACTGGCCAAAGGATGTGTGGTCTCTTTTACTCCAATGTAGATTGGTGGGGAAAGCTCAAGAGGTATGCACCGCTCTTTCTCTGGAGGACAGTTTTGACTATGATATGGTGAAGGCTGCTGTCCTACGCGCTTACGAGCTTGTGCCAGAGGCTTACAGGCAGAGATTTAGGGATGGGAAAAAATCCGCCAACCAGACCTATGTGGAGTTTGCCAGAGAAAAGAAAACTCTGTTTGATAAGTGGTGTCATGCTACAGAAGTAAAAACCTTGGAAGACCTGCGTGAGTTGGTGACGTTAGAAGAGTTTAAAAATCAACTACCAGACACTGTGGTAACCTACTTAAACGAACAGAAGGTTACGACTCTCGCCGCTGCTGCTATACGGGCTGATGAGTTTGTGTTGACACACAAAGTGGTGTTTTCGGTTCCTGCTCACAGTTTTCCGTCTTCCAGTAGCCCGCCCAGATGGTCTCCAAGGGGCACCCGCCGTGCCATCCCCTCATCCATTGAGAACCGCGTGTGTTTTTTTTGCCATGAGCAGGGACACCTTATTGCGGTTTGCCCTGCTCTGAAGAGAAAAGAAATGACCAGGCAGGGTACATCTCCTTCCCCAATAAACCTTCTACAGACAAACTCTCCTACTTGGGGGGAGGTGATGGCCCCCGAAAATGATAAAGTAGATAAGGAGTTTAAGCCGTTTGTGTCAAACGGCTTTGTTTCCTTGATAGGAGAAGATCGGCGGACTCCTGTCAGTATTTTGCGAGACACTGGTGCGAAACAGTCGCTCATTCGTGAGGGGGTCTTACCGTTTTCAGCTCAATCCTGTTGTGGGGCGGATGTGTTAGCCTGGGGAGTTAGGATGTGTGTAATACGGGTTCCTTTACACTTGGTGCAGCTTTCGTCTCAGTTTTTGTCTGGTGAGGTTAAGCTTGGGGTGCGGCCCCAGTTACCGGTTGCAGGTATTGACATCATCTTGGGAAACGATCTAGCTGGCGGCACAGTTTTTCCGTCGCCAGAAGTAGTCGATATACCACTTACAGATAACAGTGGTTTCGATCGTGCCACATCAAAGGCTGTTCAAACCGTCAGTGTAAAGACATTTAGGCAGAGGAGAGGTGCGAGTGGATCCCAGCAACAGCAGCAGCAAAATGCTGAAACCAGGCCACCTGCTAGAAAAAGACAAGGACCTCGACGGCATAGGGACCGCAGAAGAGGCCAGCTGATGGTGGCTAATGCTCCATCTCCCACCCTTACATTTGACACAGACTTTGATTTTGATTCCTCCAACGCGCAATTCATTAAGGAGGCGCTTGAGAAGAGGTTCCTGAGGGGCCAAGGATTCAGAGGTGGACGCCAGTGTTTTGGGGGCGGGTGCAGTGCTCGTGCAGGAGGATGAAAATAGCATTGACCACCCAGTCTGTTTCTTTTCTAGAACATTTCTAAAACAGCAACCAGCGCCTCATGCGTTGGTCCTTACTCCTACAGGATTTCAACATTGAGATCCAATATATAAGAGCTTAGAGAATGTTATGGCTGATGCCCTCTCTAGGTCGTAAATCAAACATCTTTTGTGTGGGGTTGGATGTTTGATTTTTTTTGGGTGGGGGAAACTGTTATGACCCAGTGATGTGTTTGTTGGTGTTGTGCCTCCCACCGGAGGATGGTGGCGGTATTTTCCCTTTTTTCTCTCCTAGGAGGTGGACACCTGGGCGTGGCTGCTAGGTATCTGGGTGGAGTCTCTACACACCTTCCGACTGGATAATTGATGGACCACCTCCAGTACTTAACGTCCGGATGACAGTCACCTGGGAGTGCTGTTTGGAACCCCGTTGACTCGGTCACAGAGTTGTGGGTTGTGTCATTGTAGTGCAGGCTGGAGTATTCACGTGTACCTCTAGCCTTGCCATGTAAATAATTGTAAATAAGTTAACCAGTGGCGGTCACTTTTTTTGTTCCTTTGCTGTATAACTTTCACTGTCGCAGCCTAGTAGGCGTGAGAAGCCGTTTTCTTTTGTTGAACAAGTTTTCTCCTGTTTTTCGTTAGATAGTTAGGTAAGTGACTTGTCTTTTGTTTGGGCTTCTTTTTATTTTGGTGTAGGGAAGACTAGGGATTGTTTTATAGGGAGTTTTGTTTATTGTTTTGGCATTGCTCACTGCTGATGAAAATAAATGGCTGCTTAAATACTTAAAAAAAGGTGTTGTTGTTGGGGTTTGTGTGTGGGTGGGAAGTGAGTGGGGCAAACTATTTGTTACGTTTATTTACTTGCCGGGACCAGAACGTAACACAAGGCACCATTTCTTAATTTTTGTGGTTTTCAGTTCGGTAGAGATTTTTTTTGTATGACAAGAACAATCCCAGGCACAGATTGCGGACTGCACTTCACCTCGGTGAAAATAAACCTTTCTGAAAAGCCTTCTGAAAATGTTCTGACATTTTTGAGGGGACCTTGAACTGCTCTACACTAAACTGATTTGTGGGCTCTTACTTGCTGAGAAGACCTTCGAGCAGGCTGTTGGGCACGGGAAGGTGGAAAGCTTTACAAATGGTCCTTATCGCTTTTGTGGAGAGACGTTGTGTCCTAAAGAAAAAAACAAAACAAGCGCACAACATATCCAACATATGGTAGAGCCAAAAGCTGCAGCTACAGTTCAGACTCGCATTGGCTGTGAGCCTGCTGTTTGTAGAGACATTTGAGAAAGGCTCTAAGAAAAAAAACAAAACAAAACATGTTGGTTAGAGGCCAGTACATTACATCAGAGACAATGTGCCATCAGCAGCAACATGAGCTGGCCTTTGTTGTTAGTTTAACATAAAGTACATGTAATTCCCATAAGGACTGACATAAATTCAGTGCTAGTGGAAAACGTTTTAAAGTGATATCGTATTTGGACAATGTGTGTAAAACAGAGGATGTCTGTCCTGCAAGAACACTTATTCTCCACAGTAATGACCGCGAGTCCAGAGGCGCCGTTCTTGTCATGCCTTCCTTATTACAGGGACGCTGATGAACAAGTTGATGCCTATCAAGGGTGTCTACACTTGTGTCACATAAACAAATCAGCAAAAGTGGGTTAAAGGTCCTATCAAGTGGATGAGCAGTGTGTGCGCATTAAATATGTGATTTTATGCACAAAAACAAAATGAAGGTGACAGACAATGAAAAACACACATAATAGACTCAGGAGACTGTGTGTGTGTGTGTGTGTGTGTGTGTGTGTGTGTGTGTGTGTGCGCGCGCGTGCGCACTGGGCTAAACAGGTCTTAAGGATCCATCTGGTTCCCATGCTCCGCTATGGCATTGCTGGAACTAATCGTTGCTCTGAGGTATGGGGGCCACAGGCTGCACGATTGATGCCTTGTTGTGACGCTATCTGCCTGTGTGTTTTTCTGTGTGTGTCTGTGTTTATGTTGCAATAGTATTTTGCCTTACTTGTGTCGATCGTGATCCGCGAATGCTCTGGCCATTTTAGGGAATTCTTCAAAGGCCTTCTTCTTGAGGAAGTCCTGGGCCACAGCCAGCATCAAGCCCACGTCCACCTGGGTCTGCTCGCGCTCTGAGAAACACCGGCCCAGCACCAGCACCTCGTGCTCAGACAGATTGCAGTCCAGTCCCAGCAGCAGGCTCCTATGTGGGGAGAAAATAATACACAAAAACTGATGACAAATGAATTAACCCACATCTCACAATCCTTTAAGGTTGTTTTCCAAATCAGCTCATTAGTATGTAAACACGAAGATTTGGTTTCTGGTTACCAGATAAAACTCGAAGGGGAACTCCAAGTGAACCAAAATGTGTTGCTACAAAATAAGTGAGAACGTGTAGTATGCTTATTGGTCAGATGTGTCTGGAGCAACAAAAGTAAATAGAGGAAAGAGGTTGAGGTTATGTTCTCGCTGAGTGGATAACATGGAGAACTTACATTCAATTTATAGCTGGCCCATACTAACTGTTTTATTCTCCATTTTCCATAAAACGAAGAGAGTTCGACTTAGAATTTGATTTAAACTGACTAAACCCTGCAGATGTGAAAACACCCTTAATATACTGTGCACAGGATTTCTCTTTGCTTTCATGTGTCACTTATTATATTTACATCCCTAGAATTGGATAGGAACAAATTAGTCTCCAGTAAATCACTATTTAAACTCCACATATGTAGTGATTAACTGTCCTTTTCATCACTTTATGGTTGGGAACTAGAACCCTTCTCTCGGTCTCGTCCAAGTTACCACACTCTGCTAACAGGAGGGGCTGGCAGTAATTTCACCTTGGAGAACTGAATACATTGATCACGTACTTCAACACTTGCGGGCTAGAGATTAAACTGCAAGTGTTTTTGCTTCATTACTGTACCTTATCGACTCAAAAGGGATGAAGCCAGTGTTGCTGGGGTCACTGAGAGTCAGAAACTTCCTGATCTCACACTGTTTCTCCTCCGGAAGGGACCTTAGTTTGCTAATGATGATGCCCATGTTGGCTCTGGGAAACTTTAAAGGGTAACACAGAAAACATGCTTAATAGAATAGAATTAGAATAGAATTCAACTTTATTGTCATTGCACATGCACAGGTACAGGGTAACGAAATGCAGTTAAGGAAATAATAGCACTTAAGGAAAAGCGGACTGCTTCATGCCCCCGAGACAAAAAACTAAAACCAGCTTGAGCTGATTTCTTATTTTTCCTCTTTACCTCCTCAGCATGCTGCTCCATGTACTTGAATGTGTATTCATCAGCATCCAGAAGCTGGAAGTTGATGCTGTTAAGGCAGAGGGTAGCTCCCACATACAGATCCTGAGCTGTAAAGTACTGAGACAGCTGACTCTTAAACAGCTCCTGGCCTGGCTTCTTTACACGACCGCGCTCCAGAAACTTACCACCAAGAACACCTACAACATGGGACAGAGTGTAGAAAGAAAGCTTCTGTAATACTTAACTACATGTATCCGAACCATGCGGGTCATCGATTTGTATCTCAGGTCCTACGAGTGTTTCTGTTGCAAATGAGGATGGAAAGTTTTTACCTGAGTTCTTCTGTGGGCGTTCAAACACACTGATGGTGTCATTGGAGAGGTAGAAGGAGATGATGAAGACCCGCTCTCTGTCAACTGGATCAGCTGTAATCATCTTAGCTTGGAAATTCAGCACTTTACTGTCCAAGCCATACCTGTGGAGACAGGCTCACAGTAGAGTTCGGGGCTAGCACTAACACACATATAGTGAGAGATAGAGTAGAGATAAAAAACTTTCACTAATTTGATTGTGACTGTGACTTAAACTCATCGAACCTGTCTTTCGCCATAAATTTCTGGAAGTCTTTCCGTGGTGGCTTGGGCAGGAGGTGCTGGCAGAAGCTAAGCGAGTCCTCCTCTGAGCCAAAGCCGTTGTAGGGGGGCACAGGTCTCGGGGGCTTAGGGGCTGGCGGAGCTTTGTACTGCAACGGGGTGAAGTCCTCTAAGAGGAAGCAGAAGAAAGAAGAGACAAAACATTTAAAAGAAGAAAATAAACCCAGGAGGAGAGCTTAAATGATCACAACGAAACAGGTCATCTATCCCTGAGCTGACCCCTGACTACTCAGAGCAAGAAGGGACAGTTCCATCACAGTGACCTGTCAGCGGGGCCTCTGTCTTGTTTCCTACTGTGACTAATGCAGCAAGCCCCCAAAACCTGCCCAGGGTGGCAGTGAGCAAGGATACACTATAAGGTTTTTCCCTGCTGGGGAGTAAGTGCCTTTAACTTTAACTGGAGGCCCAGGTGTCTTTTGTCAGTTCATCAGTGGTGTTGAACACTTTCTGTTTTTCTAATAAGCGTCAAGCAATAAGCGCTCTCTATAGACAGAAAGCAAATCTATCCTGTACCATTGGATTCAGGAATCACCTCCACAAGAAAGACGGCTTTGGCAGATGCTTGCTCTTACTGCCCCCAAGTGTTTATATTAATGCAATGCAAGACACAAGTGAAAATCCCCAGGAAAAAATATGTCACTGTAAGCATTTTCTTACATCAGTTATTCCATAGGTGTATACATAATGCAATTTTTTTTTTCAGTTGACAATCCTGTCCAAAGAAACAATGCAAACATTTTTAGTAATACTCAAATAAAGAAATCAACAGCACTGCAGTAGTGTTTACCGTACCGATGCCATATTTGGCGCGGTAGTAGTGTTTGGTGAAGTCATCACAGTCAGCGAGGATTACTCTCCTGCCCCACACATTCACTTCCCCACCTATGATTAAATCACAGTCCTTGTAGAATTCCTCGTGGACAGCTCCGGTCTGCAGGTGAGAATAGAGATAATGACATGAGTAAACAAAACAAAAACTTATATAGAATCTTACTTGTTGAATTGAATTACTTAAACACACATGAATTGGATGGTTATATCTATTAAGAGCCTGGTGCTGAGTGGATACAGGGAGTGGGACATGGTGATCGAAGAATCCTGTATTAAAATCCACAGCAGAAATTATGTCAGCAAAAATGGTGGAATAAGATTAACGCTCTGTGGAAGCATTTTAAAACCTTATTTTGGGTCAAACTCAGGAAACCTTTATTTCTGATAAGACTGATGGTTGCATACAGGCAAAACTGAAAATTGATGGAATTATTATTTAATACAGAAAAGTGTGGTCAAACATAATCTGTGTTTGATTAGCAACAGCTTCTTTTTCAGCATGACACTGCCAACGCAGTAAAAGCATATCTGAATAGAGAAACACACAATGGAACATTATCAGTCATGGACTGGCCTCAGCAGAATCATTTTAGCAGTGTGGCATCATCTTCACAGAGAACAGAACAAAAAGCAGCCAACATCCAAAGAAGAACTTTGAAAGTCTTTGAGAGCTATTCCTAAAGGATAGTCAAAGAAATTAGAAGAAAACCCACCTAAGAGAGTTCAGACTGTGAAGTATAAAGGTGGTCATACTTTGACTTTCAAGGTCTTGTACATCCTCTGTTTTTGCCTTATATATTGTATTTCCACATATGTACACACATGTTTCAATAAATTGCCTCTATTTCCTAATTTCCTAGCAAAATATGGAGGAAATGAGGAGTGACACAAGAGGTTTGCACAGTATTGTATTAACTGAAAAAGGAAGCTGCCTTCCCCTAGACTGGATTACTGGATTGTAATTTGACGCATATTTTATCCTCTAACTCTAATCGAGTGTCTTAATAGCTCGTTTTAGGTTTAACCTCTGAGATTCATGTAAATCTCGCTAACTGCCTAGCCTCTCAGTGACCTCTCAAATAACATCCCGTTAGCATGTTTGTAGTGTGAGCATGGCTGAGACAGGACATACTTTGAGGCTGTCCAGTATGTAGCGGTTTCCCATAGTACTGGAGGTGAGCACGTTGAGCACCGTGCGGTCTGTTATCTCTCCAGGCTGCTTGACTTTGGCTGGAACATGCTGCAAAAGGGAAACAAGTGCGGACAGGAAAAATACAGAAACTGTTAAACAAAAATTATTCTTTATAAGTAAATACCATTCTGCATGCACACAACTGGTAAGAGAAATAAAAAGACGGATAAAAGACTGAAAGAGAGAGGGAGAAGCAGATCAACAAAATAAGACTGAAGAAGGAAACGAGATCTGTCGTTAAGGACACGGTGATTTCCCACTGGATGGCAAAGTCTGCTCAACCTTTAAGGCTGACATTTAATAAAAAGGCATCGGAGCAAACAACGTTACTGGACTGAAAACACATAGTTATACATTGACATGATTGATGCCTGGATGTCCTTCAGGATTAATTAAGCTTGGTCAGTCAGTAACTGGAGGAGAAAGCCTACATGCTTGAGGGAAACTGGGTGCTAAAGCAGTCCTGTCAGAGTGAATGAGGTCTCCATGAAAGCAGGAAGACGAAAAGAAGCAACACAACCAGAAAGAGGGACACTGCAAGCCTTTAGGTTAGGAGTAACCATCTTTAAAAGTTAACAAAAACAAAGAAATAGCAAAACTTCAAGCTCAAAAAAGCCCTTATTTATCCTTTTGTATAACCCTGCCTGTGCTTTTTTTCTTTACTCTCTCATTTCTCGACAGCTGTTATCGCGCTCTTATCACGCTGCTTTACCTACCTTAGGTAGTCTGCAGCGACGAAGAAATTTGTTCACTTTGTCTCTGCCAGAATTTGGGGGGATCACCTCCCGGATCTCTATGGTGTCATCAACCAGGAAGTAGTGCAGTATGAGCTCCCGCAAGTCATAAATGCTCTGTGAGTCATCCCAGAAGCAGTAGAAGCGCAGGACTTTGCGGTCATGGTCCAAGAACTGCTTCAGCGTATCATGTCTCTCATATGGCCGAAGTGGCTGCATACTCTTTTTGAGCTGAAAGCGTGAAACAAATAGATTATTCGCTATAACTTTCTTTAAAAAAAATAAATAAAGGAGGATTAAAAAATATTTCGACAGAGTTAAAAAAAAAAAAGAGTTAAAATAAAATACAAACAACAAAAAATGTATTTCGGATGCCCACCTGTTCCCGTAGGCTGCTGTAGGGGTCCTCAGGTACAGTTGTAGGGTTATTTACGTGCACCCCAAGTTTTGTCAGAAAGTTCCTTGTGAAAGAGTCACAGTCAGTCACAGTGAATGTGCGAGAGTGCAGCTTCATCTGTTGGTTGATGTTGAAATGGAACAGGTTGTAGAACTGGCCTTCATTTGGAGGAGGCAGTGGAATACGGTGGCGACGAATGAGTGTTCCTATGACAGGGATCACCAACACAGTAACAAATGAGTCTGGAAACTCTCATCATATTGCAGATTTTTGGGCCACTTGGGAAAAAGCAGAAGATTAACAAAAATCCAAACCCAATCCCAAAAGAGTTGTGATGCTGTATAGAATGTAAATTAAAACAGAATGCAATCACTGACAAACTCATAAACCCATATTTGTCTGGAGAAATGCCTTTTTGCAAGAGACAAAGCTGAAAATCAATGCTGGATGCCCATGATCATCGCCACCCCGAAGGCATCTAATACAGGCATGGTTTTATCATGGAAATCACTGCATCAGCTCAGGAACACTTCCAGAAATCACTGTTCACTTTCCACAAATGGTTGGCAGAAACGGTTAAAGCTCAATCATGCAGAGAAGAAGCTGTATGTGAACAACGCCACCATCTTCTCTGAGCAAACACTCATTTAAAATTTAGAGAGGCAAAGTAGACTGCATCTGTAGTCAGACGAATTAAAATGCAATATTTGAATTTCTTCTTCTTCATCTTCCTCCCATCAAATTCAAAAGTGACCTTATTTTTTTCTTAAAAATGTTACAAGTTTTTATCATGAGTAAAATGTGAGTTTATCAGATTTGCAACTCATTTTATTCTGTTTCCATTTATATTTTGCATAGTGTCTCATTGTTTATTTATTTATTGAGGCTGTAATTGAATTTAAGCAATATTCTCAAGATATTTCCTGTTATATCACAGACACCTTGGGGAATGCCACTGTTCTTGTACTCCGGCTCCACAACCTGTATGGTATCGTCTTCCAGGAAGAAGTAGATCTTACACTTTCTGATTCTGTACGTCTCAGACTGAGCCTCAGGTACAGTCTCCTGGAAGTATGCATCAAAACACAGAACCTAGAAGAACAAAATGATATTTTGTGGCTAAAATTACTCAAATGACAAATGCGAAATGATTACAGGCTTTAAAAAATACCAGGCTTTAATTTTTTTTTTTACTTGAATGAGTAACACAAGATATTGGAAGCTTTAAACCTTAATAACAGACATGAAAAAAAAAATAACATAAAGCTATACCATGTCTGTCTGAGTGGAGAATTAAAATCAGTTTCTATTATTCACCTGTTTGTCAAAGGTTACCCATGGTGGTAAACCGGTACCACTTCCTATGGGATAGACGGAGTACTTTGGTTTAATCTCCTGACCAACTAAATGTTCTCCTCCAATGCCTGGCTTCTCAGACCCAACCAGCATAGGGACTCCACTGGAATAGTTAAAATGTTGGGATTTGTGGAATCTCTCCTTCCCCAGCTGTGGTACAGAAAGGAGAAAGTATATCTGAGCACTTTCTATTAAAAACATGTTAAATAGACTGGTTCTTATATGCCTGAGTACTCAAAGCGCTTTCTAAACAGCATACATCACCCACCCACTCGTACAACCACTTTTATCTGAGCTTAAGCGCTCTCTAGCTAACAGGCGACCTGGGGTTAGTTTCTAGCTAAGGAAGTCGCCTGCTAACGAAACTCGGTAATTTGCGAGAAACATACGAAGTGTCGTAAACTTACTCTTTCATTGGGAGAGTTCCCTGGCAGAAACGGTAAAGCCATGGTGGTAATACTTATAACTGTTGGATTACTTTCTCCATAAAACTCAGCGGCCCTGAAGTTCCAACGGTCTGTTATTGGTCTGTTACCATGGAAACGTCTTTTGGGGACACGTCTCTTAGCAACAAAAAGAACCAATGAAATATTTTTATTTTCATAACAATATTCAAATTATTGCTGTTCATCGTATATTTTGATGCTAACATAGCCAATTAAATAAAAAAGAATTTATAAACACATTATTTTTCCTACAAGTTAAAAAGTGCAACAGAGCGTAAACTGTGTACTTATGTACTATTTATATATTAAAGTTTACAAATAGTATCAGAGTTGGCATAATATAACCACCACTACTAAGGTAATTAAGTAATTATCCCTGTAAATAATACCTTGCTGTTTAGAGTTTACTGTACATTCTGATGATTTGGAAATAATTCTTGCTTGAACTTTTACGCCATCTAAAAGCCCTCTGTGTCTACCTAAGAAATTATAATTTAATGTATGCCACACACATCCTGCAAAAATTTAACTTGGACTCAAGAATACATTATAACACATCCTGTTTCCTTGTAAACTGTAAACTATTATGCTTGTAGGGCATACAAAAATAAATGGCCAGAGTAGCAGCTCATTTTTGTTTCTAATTATAAGTGCAAACTAAAACATTTTACAAAATCCAAGTGAAAGTAAACCAAAGCATGGATGAATGTATACTAACAGACTTCAAAGGCATCCGAGACTAGGTTTCTTCATCTGTACAGTTAAATAAACTGCACTGTAAATTGAATTAGACACAATTAAACATATTTCTTTATTTTTATTTACTTACATAATAGTCAGACCACAGCCTTCAGTACCCAAAGCGATGCTAAACATAATAGACCATAAAAAACAGAGACCGCAAAGACTGGTGTAACCCAGTTTTTACTTTGAAGATGATTGATTATAATGTGTTAAACCAAAATATAAAAATTAACAGTGGCACTGATGGAATACCCTAAAGACATGCATCCCCTGCCAGGTGTAGGTGAACTGAAATCTATTTGCCCCAACTGTGCACAACCACAATGGGAAATCTTTCCTTCTGGAACACTGTCCTGTTTTTTTAATAAATACATAATAACAGAAACATTCTGCTGGGTTTCCTTTTTTGATTTAATTTACATGATATGTATTATTATTTGGCGTTAAAACTGGAGTGTTTCAAGATGGCCATTCTGGGCTAATAAATAAGTCCCATGTCTATATCAACAAGTATGGTGTTATAAACAGAGGGGTTTGCAATGCAGCTTAAGTAAAAACACAGAGCTCCAAGCTAAACTGGTATCTGTTGGTCACTTGCTGTTAAAACACTTGAGAACTTTTCAGCAAAGACTTATAATTATCCCCTATAGCTTTTTATAACATCAGAAACATAACACAAAAAAACCCCAATAACTCTTCTCATTCGGTAGGTCCTAAGATGCCAGGCCGAGCAGGAATCCTCCGATGAAGCCACTTGTGACGACAATGTTTTTCTTCACAAACTCTCTGGACTGAAAGACACAAACCATATTTCATATGACACAGTCACTTTTTCGTTGTAATGGGAGGGTGAAAATGATCTCACAGTCAACCAGACAACTCACAACAAAATTACCTTCTCAACAAATGTGTTGAGCTCAGGGACTGCCTGATCTGTTCCCTTCTTTAACTGCTTCTTAGCTTTGTTGACATCCTTCTCTACTCGCTTCCAGTCCACTTGGATATAGCCACTGTTGTTAGCTACCTGAAGAAAGACAGATTCATGAAAACAATGTCAATGTGTTGAAAAGCTTAACCTGCACATATTTATGCAGGGCGATGCAATAATACCTGTAAAAGCAGAAGACCTCCCCCCACTGCGGTAGCAGCAACTTTTCCAACCTTCTGGAAGAGGTAACCTGCACACCTAAGGCAAATTGAAAAGAGAGCCTAGTAGCTGATCTAACAATAATAATGACACAAGTTAGCCTAACAATGACCATTGTAAGGTGGCCATTCACTGTCATAAGGTTTGCATGATGTGAAAGGTTCCACTGATAAAGTGTAACTAAGACACTGTTTGCAAGATACCTTAACTGCAGAGTTATAAAGTTGGGAGTGTGAAATTTGTTTTCTTAAGTGATGGCAAAATACAATTTTGTCTCTCTGCTACAGTAACACGTGAACAGCACGATGAGCATGCACTATATGTAATACAATACTGTACAAAACATTTTGAGCTACTCCTCATTTCCTTATATTTTACTTCCAAAGAGCCAGGCCTCCTGGTCATTTTTTAAAGCGGCCTTGAGCAGTAGCTCTCCAGCCCTTCTGATGCTCTTTTAATGTTTTTCTTTGGACGTTCCTTTCCAAGTTCTGAGGTATGCCAAATGACACAAGAACTGGGTTGTAAATAACTTGTCAAAAGTAATAAATTCATGAACACAGAAAATGATCTTTGATCCACCACCCAATGTCATCTCTAAAGTGTCTGATTTGGAAACTGAAACTAAAGAATGAAACTGCTGCCATACACGCTGCTAAAGGCATACCTGGATAACCCCCCCCCCCCCCCCCCCCCCCCCAAAAAAAAAACCCCAAACAAAACAAAACAACAACAACAAAAAACACAGTGGAACGCTGTCAGCCACTGATTGTGCAAAGCCTGGACCTCAACATTACTGAAGCAGTGTGAGATCATCATGACAAAGAATGGAACAAACAGCATTCAAAGGAGAACTTTGAAGAACTATCTTTGAAGAGTGCTTAAAGGAATTAGACGAAAGCTTTCTGAGGAGACTTCGGGCTGTTGAAGAATACTCATGACCATGATCACTTAAAAGGTCATGAGTATTGTATAAACTCTGTTTTTCTTATATACTGTATATATGTTTGCATGTTTCAAATACTGTCTGCACACATTTCATATTTTCCTAGGAAAGGGGAATGTGGGGTGGCTAGAGATTTTTGCGCAGTACAGAAATAAAGACATCCGTGTCCAATTAGCCAACAGAAGATATACTGTAAACAAGATGAGACACAGAGCAATTTATAACCATCTAAATCTTGAGATTTTCTCATTTTGCGTTGGGGTGTTTCTCAGCCATTCATATTTACTACGCTAAAGGCAGCATAATTTTAATGAGAATATTTACCATCCACTCACTCCACCTATTGCAATCTGTGTGGCCACAGAGTATTTTTCAGCTATGGGGCCGGAATTCTTTCCGAAAAGGCGGTTCCACCATCGCTGACGTTTAGCGTATTCTGTCAGATCCACGACCTTGTCGTAAATCTCATCTTCCACTTGTGTACATACAAGAAAAAATAAAAGACAGCTAGCATGAAATAACAATGAATGCAGCGGCGAGAAGCCTTACAAGCACAGTTATATTAATGCTACAAAATCAACATACGATTCTGGACGCTATTATCCATAACTCAACGATCAATTTTAGTAGTTTCCTGCTTTTTTACTTAAGATTTATCATGACAGAGGCAGATACCAATAGTTTCATTACGGGCTCCATTACAACTTACTAAAATTCATGGGCCTAACAATAACTTAGCATGACTACATAACTAAAGCTAACAGGTGAAAAGTTAATGTTAGCTGTAAATGGTGCGGCCCAGGACACAGTCAACGCTACAGAGGAAACGGGAAAACGTCTTCAAGGCTTCTTAGCAGCAACGCGAACGTTACTAAATGCACCCACGGTGTCGAGACCGTCCTGGATCCGAATAACATGCAATAACTTTGCAGGCCTCCTTACCCTTGCTATTCGCCATTTTGGAGTGCACTGGTCTGTCCTCAGCTGCTTTCACGTCCGGCGTCATTTGCATAAATTTGACAGTGAAAAAGAAACTGAGACATGGGCAGGCCTACATATACTGCAATGTTATACGTTGTGTAGTAGTAGTAGTAGTAATAATAATAATAATAATAATAATAATAATAATAATAATAATAATAATAATACATGTTTTTGTTTCTTATGAAACATTTGGAGATTTTGCCAGTCTCGCAACTCCATCCAGGTTTCGCGTGACCTCCAATACACTCAGTGCACTGAAGGTTGTTAGGACACAGGTATGGGCAGCTAAAGGTGTGTTGGTTGTGACTATTTTGTTTTTTAAGAATAACTCTAAATGAGTGCATTCCAAGTGGAGATGGTTAGCCCCCTATTTTCCTAACTGATATTAGGAAAACAATTCCTGACTAATTCCTGACAATAACAGGTTTCATTTATTTAGGTTATTTTTGCACTATTAAGTTAGCAGAAGAAATTCTGCCGTGAATTCTCCATGAATGAGTTTCGTAATAACCCGGTGTGCCTAGTGGTAGAAAAAGACAAAACAGACAAACAAAAGAAAGAATCGATAGTAAATATATTAAAATGTTATTACTAAGTTTTATATAGCTTTTTATTTTTTATGGGATTTGTTTATATCTTTTTTGGAACACCAAGGCATTGTGTTCATTCGCTAACTGACGTCCTCCTGAAGCTTAAAAAACAGATAAATAACACGGCACAAAACTTCAAAAAGGGAATAGTTATAGTTTTCTGGACTGTTTCACTTTAGTTTACTTTCTATGGTTCATTTCACAGTTTCTTCAGTCGTTCATTTTTTTAAATTCATGTTTATTTGTGTTATTTGGAGGAAAATGAGTTCCCAGTTTCTTGAGCTATCTATCTATCTATCTATCTATCTATCTATCTATCTATCTATCTATCTATCTATCTATCTATCTATCTATCTATCTATCTATCTATCAGTCAAAAAGTACATGTGCGACGTTGCAACAAATACCCTTGGCACATATGACAGTTATTTTAACCAATACGTTACCTACAAAAACAGTTACGTAATCATAATATAGCCTGAAGAACCAATCGCAGGACGTGAGGCGGGACTTGGAAACAGATTTGATGTGTGCGTGCGCGTGTTCGTTCGCGTGTTCGCAACACGTCAACAGGAGACCACCACGTGACCGCGGATGCCGCGTGCTGATTGGGCACAATGAGCAGAGGGCGTGTCGAAGGTGGCGGCATGCGTTTGCCTGTGTGACACAATTACAACAACTTTGAGCCGATGGTTGGGGAAGTTTGCGATATTATAAAATAACACTCAGTCCTACAACCCAACATTACATCAACTTCATGCATAAATTGGCACTGGAATACACGTTGAGTTTGATGTACAATGAGGAGTGTGGAAGATAACTTGAAGGGATCATTTCCTTGAGGATTTGGCAAGAATTACACTACGCCCCGTTTTAATCCTGGATAGGTGTGCAACACTTTCGTTGTGACTGCATTTTGGCGGAGTTGCTCGGTGCCGTTGATTTTCCCAGTTCTTTTCCATGAAATCGTGCGGAGTGTCGCTCACCGCCGCTGCCTCTGCTGCTGCCCGGAGTCTCGGCGTTGCTGGTAATGACGAGGAGAAAATGGCGTCGGGAAAAGCGACTGAAATCGAAGAGGACTTTCCGAAGCTAACAGCGCAAGAGAAAGAGAGCTTGGTCGGAATTGACAGGTTAGACGCTCTATTGTGTGAATAGTTTAATTCGCTTAGTTTTTTTGCAATTAATAAATTTTCTTCGCGCAGTTGGAAACAACAATTGCCCCCCCCTCCCCTCCAAGTAATACGGAACCGCCTGTGTTGTCTGTCCTCTACTTGCAGTTCACTGTTTGGATTTCATAGGCTTCAAGAAGATGGCGCCAGAACGAAGGCCTTGCTGTTAAAGGTATGCCACAGAATAGGATCACAGTTGCCGCTCTCCGTTATCTCCACAGACGAGTGCATATCCCATATGAAATACGTGGTACAGACCTCCCAACGCCACTCTTGGTATAAGGCTAGCAGCGACATACACAAACCATAATTTCCCCAACTTTGAAGCTGAACCTGCGGGCTGAATGTACAAACCAGCCCTCAGTTTTACATCATTGCATTCGCAAGACAACACGTACAGTGCCAGGTACACAGCGAGCCAACTCGAGTGTATTTCTGCTATGTTTATTACTATGTTTAGTATTAAACATGCCCAAACTAGCCGACAGGGCTACAGTACGATTGCAGGGAGATGGGAATCTCCACCCTGCTCAAATCGGTGGTGTCATCGGTAGTTGAGAGTAGGTACCATGTACATAGCGTTTTATGGAGTGTTGAAAACATACTTGGCGTTGCAAAAATATTGCTTTTAACAAAACTCACAATAAGTGGAAGGCACGTGTATCGGTGAAAAAACGTATTACAGTGGTTATTACTAGTTAAGTATTGCTAGATAGTCATGCACACGTTGTAAACTGTAGGACTAACAAATTTAATACTTTGCTACCAAGCCAACTTGGTGTTTCGTATCTAAAAGCATTACAGCGAGCCTAATAATACGGTAAACGCCGACTTTTTTGACTTTTACCGAGAGGCGTTAACAGAAATATCAGTGTCGCACTATGTCGTCCGTCCCCTCCTCAGTAACGGCAGGTAGAGTTTGGTTTGTGCGTCAGCTCACTCTGTTAGCATGTAGCAGCTAACTGTCCAGTGGTTACCCGCCCCTACCCCCTTCCTGCTCTCACTTTTAGCTATTACGGCATAACCTGGAGAACACTAAGAATGAAAAACACAATGTTAGGTATTAATTTAAGCTTGCAAAAATAATGGCTGCTCAACTTGGCGCAAGATGGCGGGGATAGGGAGAAAATACCTAGCAAAGGTTTGCTAGGTGACTGGCTAACTATCAGCGGTGGCTAGGCTAACCACCATTCGCTTAAAAGATACAACGACGGTGGCGTTCAGTGTTTTAGAACAAAGGTGCACGATTAAAGTGCAAAGAAGGGTTTACAGTTGATTTCACGGTGTGTGTTGCAAACACATCAACCCTGCTCATTCAGTCAATGTTACTACAGGTGAGCTGCCTGTGCTGGATGTGTCTTCAACATGTGGCTTCTGGGTTTCTTGTTGAAGCGGTTTCTTGGGACGTTGTTTTGTCAGGGTCTACTTTCAGATTAGGGCCGAGCCATTACACTCATTCTTTGCACATTTGTGGTGTTGCTGTCCTTCATACTCTGCTGGATAGCTGGACAACCTGACCGTTCAACATCATAACGTTAAACTTACAACGTCTGGTTGTTGAGTCTTTCTTGGCGATGGTGTTTTAGATTGTATCCCATTAAATACAGTTGTGTCTTCCAAAATGAGTGCGCTTTACCTAATTCTTCTTATATTCTTTCCGCATCCTACCATTTTAAAATGTGGTGTGACTAATTCTTTGCACGATGCTCTGTTCATTGAATGGTGAATATTAAAAACAAGTAGATTTGTCGTCGTAGAGTATATAATTTGCTTAAATGGTTTCAAAAGTGGTCCTTGCTGATTGACACCGTCTCTACAGACTTCACTGCTGCACCAAAAGCAGAATTCGTGAGCAGAACAACAATAGTTTCAATGTGCATGGATTTTTAACCAGTTAATGATACATCACAGCCCTTTTTATGTTAGCGTAGTTGTATGTGCAGTGACGAATCATGCGGGAATGTTTTTCTTCTAGACCGCTAGATAAGGTGCATGGTGCACAAGAATAATGTTTTCAATTTTTTTTCATAAGGTCTTGTAATAACGAAGAGATACTGAGTCAATTATCTGAAAAAGTACTTTGCCAGAATCTCTGAAAAATATACCTCTGCTGTAAACAAGCAGCATACATATATGGAAGGTTGCCTTTTTTGCAGAGCAGTAGAACTGATCACAGATAAACACTATGCAGGTTTCAGAATCAGTGCAGCTAGTTAATTATATCTGTCTAAAAACAGTGCAGCAACATTGTGCACGCAACATAGCCGTACAGTGAGATGGATATCATTGTTTTGCAAAGTACACCTGTCAGGGGAAAAAAGTGTCTATGCTAGACCGACATGCATGGGATTCAGAAGGATGGAGTGCTGCTCACGAGTTCTGCAAAACAAGAACCAAAACCAAAAATAAGGAACCATTCTGTGTTGGCTGTTGCTACCAGGCTGATTTCCAGTTCTTGCACTAACATTATCCACTACTACCTCTTTTCCACCAACATAGTGCTGGTGTGTAGCCAGTTCTGCCTTGGTTCCCATTAGACCTCTAGACTCAATTTGAGCGTTTTAAGAGCTAGTTATTGGGTAGCTCTGCTTGCAGACATTGGGTCATCTACTATTGTAAGAAAACTAAGGTGGTAAGATACCTGTAGTTTGCTCTGCCTATATTTCTTGCAGTGACTTCTCCAGTAGCCACTGAGATCAATGCTTTCAGCTTCAGCTCCATCAGTATGATAGTACCAGTGTTTTAGAACAGGTTCTAAAAGGAGCATCTGTGACAAAGCCTTAAACTGTAAATAGATAAATACTACTGATAGTTTTGCTGTGTTTCAAATATTGATCTGAGTCACATCACATGACAATAACCTGACAGTGATAAAGTTAGTTCTTTGCTGAGTAGGGCTGCCATGATTAGTCGACTAGTCACGATTACATCGACTATTAAAATCATCGACAACTAATTTAATAGTTGACGCGTCATTTGAAACTTTGTAAGATCCCAAAAGACGCAGGAATAAGTAGTAGGATTTAAGAGTGTAACAATGGCCTGAAACAGAAGATGGCAGCACTGCATGTACAAGGATGCCAGCTGCTATTAAACCTTGAAGAAGAAGAAGCAGTGTCCGGTATCGTAGCTGTGTCCAAATTCAGAAACCGCATCCTCCTGTGCCCGCATTTGTAGGCTGATTACGTTACAACGACACAACGAAGACTGTCCAAATTCGAAGACTCCAACAAATGCGGCCGACAAATGCGCCCTTCATTTCCCCAGATTTGAAGGATGGGTCGGGTGTATACTTCGTGGCCTAACCTATCCCAACAATGGCGGCAGCTAGTTAGTTTGAATTTTACTCTTATTATTCTTTCTGGGTCACAAAATAAACGTTTAACATATTTTTTAGGCGAGAATGTAGCTGTGTAAACTTCAGTTTATCAAGACGCCACATATTTTCAAAAGTGCTCCAACGTTTTCGGAGACGTCTGTTATCCACCAGCTTGATAGGTAGCCGGGATTCAAGGCTCACTAGAGCCGGCGAGAACACCGGACTCCCAACAAATCGTTTACGAACCCACAGCCGTCTTTCGTTACTCAGGTTAAACATATATAAGTCACTTAGATAACTTAAAAATGTTATTGTTTGGCTTTTTTCAGTATTTTATTTGTTCCTGAGTAAATCGGTTGGCTGAGATTAAAGTTATAGTTTTTACACAGGTGAATAAACGTCTAGCAGACAACTGATTCTCAGAAGTGTGAGATGCTCGAGAATATACTCCAGTGTCCTGTTATATTTTAGATAGCAAGGGACAGACGGCTGAGTTTATTAAACTCCAATGAAACAATCTGCAAATTTCATTAAAATTTAATAAACTATCATCTTGTCTTTATTTTTAGTTAGCACATACCTGAAACACTTAAAGCTGTAAGCTAATGATAGTTATATAAGAGCAGATGCATGCTGGTGCAATAAGCTGTACGCTGTACGTCCAATGGATGATGATCTGATTAGTCGACTAATCGCAAAAATAATTGGTGACTAGTCGACTATCAAAATAATTGTTTGTGGCAGCCCTATTGTTGAGTTGTAGCTGGTATAAAGCAAGTTCTGTAAAGCACTTTGAGTAATCAGGCAGAGTAGAAACGCGCTATATAAGCACCAGTCAAGTTACAATTTATTTTCTGTGACTGTTACCAGCTCAACAAGACTGTATTCTGTATGCCCAAATTCACAGTACACTCTGTTCAGTTCACTTACCATTTATTTTTGTCAGTTGAGTTACATTTAATTTATTTCAGCGGTTCCAAATGATACAATTGTTTTTCCGCCTTTATTTTACCCTCTCATGTACGCACACAGTCATACTCATCAATCATTTGTCCTTAGTGACTGCAGCGCGGGCTAAAGCGCATAATTTGTATAGCCATTGTTTAAATACTGACTTTCCAGGTCCATATTTGGGCACAGAGCTGGTACTATGCAAAGCAGGTCTAGAAGGTTTGAAAAGGATATCCCTTTGATAGTATGTGAGTCAACTGTGTCAGAACGTTACCTCCAATAAAGCTCATCCGGTGACCTAAGCATTGGTCATATCGGTCCTTTATAGCCTCATAACGTCTCTGTAATATGCACAGGACAAACTGAACATCTACCTTACTGTTATCAGTCGCACCCTTTTAAACTCTTCATTGCTATCACCTTTTTATTTAGGCTGTTAGCTGCTATGATGCCCTCATCCTGAAAGCAGAGGGGAAAGTGGACCCTGACATTTTCTGCCAGCTTGGACACTTCAACCTTCTGCTGGAGGACTATTCAAAAGGTGAGAGACCAGAGTGTAAATGGCTCCCTGTTCCTGTCAAATCTGCTTCTTAGGATCCACTAAGACATCTTTTTTTCCCAGTAAAAATTTGACTTCACTCTTGTTTCTTTACTCTGCTTGAAAAAATGTTGATGATAAAATATTCAGATTAGGTCATTTGTGCTTTCCTGCTGGGAAGCGTTGAAGTGTAACAGAGCTAAATATCTTTAGCTTTTAACATTGTCACAAATTGTTTACATCCTGTTGAGTCTTTCCCTCTCTCTGCTTTATGTTCTTATATTTAGCATTATCTGCATACCAGAGGTACTTCAATTCACAGTCGGACTACTGGAAGGTAAGCGTTCATGACTCTTATAGGTAACACAGCCATTAAAAAGCTGTATTCATTTATTTATGTTTTAATTTGCTAGGACTGATTTTTTTCTGGGATACACAACATCCCCTATTACCGATTTTTCTACTGCTTTTGTTTTTGAGCTGGCAGAAAGGTACAGGTCAGCATCAGAAACGGTGCCTTAAATGCGCTGCAGGTACTGAGGGGCGGTAGAGGCTAACAGCTGCTCAGATGCAAGAATGTTCAGCATGTCATTGTCCTTAAACAGTGTGCGCATACCAAACAATGCTTGACTGGTTGACAGTTAGCCTGTAAAATGCGCCTCAGCAACCTGCTTTAGATTATTCACTCCTAGTCCAGAGCCACTGCTGGAGTAGATACTGTGATTGACAGTTTGATATTAGAATCAGAATCAGAATCAGAAAGGGGTTTATTGCCAAATGTTGAGCAGGTTTACAACATTAGGAAATTGCTGCGGTGCTTCAGTGCAAACATAGTGTCATAAATAGCACTTAAATAGACATGAAAAAATAAAAGTAGGGATAAGAATTAAAAGTGCTACGTGGAAAGATATGTGCATGAGATATACATGAGATATATACATGAGAATAAGAATTATGAGTGCTACGTAGAAAGATATATACATGAGTGCAGGTGGTGATCAGTGCCAAACATGAAATGATGCAGTGACACAGCGTAGGGTCATGTGTTAGTGGTGGGAACAGTCATATGGTTATTGTTCATGTGTCCAACAGCAGAGGGGAAGAAACTGTTCTTATGGCGAGAGGTTTTGGTGCGAATGGACCGGAGCCTCCTGCCTGAGGGGAGCAGGTCAAACAGACTGTGTCCAGGGTGAGAAGGGTCAGCTGAGATCCGAGCTGCATGCCGCAATGTCCTGGAGGTGTACAGGTCCTGCAGAGATGGGAGTCTGCAGCCAATCACCTTCTCAGCAGAGCGCACAACACGCTGCAGTCTCTGTTTGTCCCTGATAGTGGCTCCAGCGTACCACACGGTGATGGAGGAGGTGAGGATGGACTCGATGATTGCAGTGTAGAACTGCATCATCGTCCGTGTTGGCAGGTTGAATTTCTTCAGCTGCCTCAGGAAGTACATCCTCTGCTGGGCTTTCTTGATGACGGAGGTGATGGTGGGCTCCCACTTCAGGTCCTGGATGATGGTGGTACCCAGGAAGCGGAATGAGTCCACAGAGGTGATGGGGGTGTCAGTCAGGATGATGGGGGGGAGTGGGGCTGTGTGCTTCCTGAAGTCCACAATAATCTCCACTGTCTTCTGGGCATTCAGCACCAGGTTGTTGTGGCTGCACCAGGACACCAGACGTTCAACCTCCCTCCTGTAGGCAGACTCATCCCCGTCAGAGATGAGCCCAATAACGGTGGTGTCATCTGCAAACTTGATTAGCTTGACAGACTGGTGGGTGGAGGTGCAGCAGTTGGTATACAGGGAGAAGAGCAGAGGAGAAAGAACACAGCCCTGAGGGGAGCCGGTGCTGATGGTCCGGGAGTCCGAGACATTCTTTCCCAGCCTCATGTGCTGCTTCCTGTCCGTCAGGAAGTCAGTGATCCACCGGCAGATGGGATCAGGCACATTCATCTGGGAAAGCTTGTCTCGGAGATGGTCTGGAAGGATGGTGTTGAAGGCAGAGCTGAAGTCCACAAACAGGATCCTGGCGTAGGTTCCTGGGGAGTCCAGATGCTGCAGGATGAAGTGTAGGGCCATGTTGATGGCGTCGTCTACAGACCTGTTGGCTCTATATGCAAACTGCAGGGGGTCCAGGAGGTGGGAGAGAACCAGGCGCTCAAAAGACTTCATGACCACAGATGTCAGAGCCACGGGTCTGTAGTCATTTAGTCCAGTGATCCTAGGTTTCTTGGGGACAGGGATTATGGTGGAGGACTTGAAGCAGGCAGGCACATGACATGCCTGCAGTGAGGAGTTGAAAATGCCAGAAAACACTGGGGCCAGCTCGTTTGCACAGTGTCTGAGGGTGGCAGGAGACACGCCGTCTGGGCCGGGAGCTTTCCGAGCATTCAGGTTCTTAAACTGCTTCCTCACATCTGCTTCATGAATATGAAGAGTTGTGGTGGGAGGAGGTGGTGTGAAATCCTCTTTTGTGTGGGGTGAGGAGGGGGGTGTTGTAGGTGAACAGTTTGAAGGTGGTGATGGCTCTATGGAGGGGGGAGAGGTGGGGGAATTAGTGTCCAAAGTGCCTCTATTGTTGGGGCCGTTGGAGGTGTGAAGGCTGCCTGATGGCTCGTCAAAACGGCAGTAAAAGTCGTTAAGGGTGTTGGCTAAACTATATATTAGTTTATAGAGCTTGGAGATCGGTAGTCATGTCAGTGTGAATATAGTGTGGATATTCTTTTTTGCTGTTTAGTTATTCTGCTGAAACTTGAAGTGCATTCTCTGAATTGGATACAATACCAGGAAGATGGGGTGGATGGATGGAAGCACGCAGTTAACTAAATGTAACAGTCTTGCAAAGACAGTAGCAAACATGATTTCATATAAACTGGCTTGATTACAGGTCATTTAGTCAGCAGTATTATGTAACCGTTTTGAAAGCTGAAGTTTGCCAAATGTTGCCAGCTAGTTTGTGTTTTTTTTTATATCTGTACAGAGACCAGAGTCACGTTGGAAATGCTGTGGCATGAAGGTTAAAGGCTCCTTTCTACTGTTTGTTTTGAACTATCGCAATTCTGCTTTTCATAGCCTTTAAGAGGTCAGGGGATTTTGTTATTCTGTGCTGTGTCAAAGGTTTAAATGTGCATTGGTGGGAGGCTTTGTTCCCCATACGGAAAAGAAATAGTAAAAACTTATATGTGATTACTCATGAAAGTGGCCACTTTCGCATTACTTTCATACATTATTTTAGTAAGTATCCAAAACATACAAGTTTCATTATATAATTTTTCAAGGGATCTTATATCTGTTTTCACTCTTATATGCTTTTCATACAAGTTTCACACAAGACGGATACAAACTTTATAGGATTTATATATATCTTTTCCATATGGGTCCACCTCTAACTTGGGATTTTTTACTGTAGTCGCTTATTACTTAGGAAGAGACTGTAGCAGGATGACAACCTGCCTAAATTGCAGTTCCAGTGACATCCAATTTGCATCAAGAATAACCATGGCTTTACAGCAGTAACTAATTTACTACTGAATGGAATAAAATAAAGAAATAAGGCTAGTCAGCTAGTCTATAAGTAAGTAAGTAAAATGTATTTATATAGCACATTTCACAGATAAAAATCACAAAGTGCTTTATAATAAGATCAGACATACAAGCTAAAATTAATTAAAAGCCCGTTTGTATAAAAATGTCTTCAGCTGCTTTTTAAAGGAGTCAGTTGAGTCTAGAAAACAGTTACAATTTAATCAACAAGATAACTGATTTAACCGAGGTTAAACAGTGTCCCAGATCTAGCATGTGTGTTTTGCCACCATTAGTCACATAATTCAGGAAAGAAATTCTGTCTTAAATGTTGCTGAAATGTCTTTCTCATTGTGCTGTGCCTAACACTGGACACATGATGCTGCAGGTAGCACTAGCAGCCTTCTTTCCTTGTAGATTAGTGCCCACAATGTGGTTATTTAGTGTTCTGGTTCATATGTCGGTTTCGTTTGACAAAGTCTACACAAAACCGTTCATTAACGGAGCAAAGTAATGCAGAATCAGTGGCTAGCAGGGAATCATCTGGATTACTTTACGTTTACCTATAACCACAACAAGTAAGAGAGAGAGATGCTGGTGTTTGGTTTCACCTCAGCACTGAAAGCGACCAAGCTAGAGAGAGATGGTGTAAGCATGTTTGCTGGAGCCTTAAGTCATATCAACTCACTTAATCACAGTTTTTGGTTAAAGAAAAACTATGTCTTTAAAGCCCAAAAGGTTGATTCTGTTCATCTGGACGTAGCATTTTCAGTGGGAGAAACGTTTCGTCACTCAGCCAAGTGACTTCTTCAGTCTCAGCTGACTGCAGAGTTCCCCAGCCTTATAAACAGTACATTTGCACAATAACTGAAACCAGCCCACTGAATGGGCTGTGAGGTCAGTTCCTTGGTCATTAATATGAAAACCATTGATGAAAGACCACTGATTAATGGCCATGAGAACCATTCAGAGAGTTGGGGAATGGCTGCAATCACAGCAGTGTAAGATGGCGAAAGATGTACCCTTAGGCCTCCTCCTGGAGTCTAGATGAACAGAATCAACCTTTTGGGATTTACTTACCTGGATGACTGAGCATGCATCAAGATATGCCTGCAAAACAAGCTATCTTAGTGGTCCCATTAGCGGCCATTGCTCTGTTGCTAATGTGCAGTGTAGAACTGAATGAATAGACTTTAGATCAATTGGTATCAGAGCCAGTTTTTGAAGTCCGGATTGGACTGATATCCAGTCCAGCTACTGGATCGGTACATGCCCAGTTGAACATTAGTCTTTCACTGTGTAATGAATCCCCTTTTGGGGATGCTCGTTTGTTTTTATTCTTTTTACACTGCTCTGCTACAAATGAACTACGTTTGTTATGATTTTGTTTTCTCCTATCATCACAACTTTTTCAGTATTTTGTTGCTAACTGCTTTGAAGCAAGTTCATAGCATGACAGTTTTAAGCTTGTTTTTCTCCAGTGTGGTCATATGATTTGTTGTCTTTGCAGTTTTTTATTAATCCCAAGTTTTTTGGAAAGTGGAGCGGCTGTGCTGAGAGTTTGCACCTGTATTCTGTCTAAACTAAAAGCAATAAGGTTAAGTGAAGTGTCGTGCATCCTCTTAATTTAACAGGGCAATGCATAGCTTGTCCTGCTAAATTACAAGTGTATCATGCCTGGCATGAACTAGCACATTAACTTATTTGTATTGTTCAGGAGGATCACAGACAATATTGTGAGGGGAAAAGCAAACTTAATATGGTGAGAAAGAGGATCACAAAAGCACTTCAGGGGAAGGAGACAAAAAGTGCTCTATTTCTGTCTACCCGACCACAATTACCTCATCCATAATCATGGTCCCCCATTGTGTAATTTGTTAGCTTAAACCCCAGATCAGTAGTTTTTTTTTCCTTAAAGCATTATTTGAACTTTAGTCAAATTGTCCAGTCATCTATGTTATGATAGTTTCCAGTCCGTGCTCTTCATGTGCTTCAGCACGCCCGTTAAACAGAGGTGTTGAGAGTTCGATTGTGATCAGACCTGACAGCTCCCTGCTTACAGCTCACCACAGTGAAGTGATAATGTAAGCTCGTAGTCTCGATTTCCCCGACTCAGTGCCAGTCCCAATGAGACTGCCTCCCTTTAACAAAGCAAAAATAAAAAATAAATACTGTAACAGAAAGACGGTGTTTTATTTATGTAACAATGCATCGTTTGTGTGCCATGTATAGATTACTGCACTAATATGGGGGAAGGGAGACAATGACTCATGACTGATTTTGGACATGAGTTAAACACAAAACCTAAACTAGATTTCCATATAAAATGATCACTGAGATAGAAAGTTAGAAGCAACATGGGGTTGCTATAGATGGTACAAAACAAACGGTGGACCTGAGAAGTGAAGCCAAGGCAGAAGTGCCTTCAGTTGCCATTCTTTCAATGGTCATCCATCTTCATCCGCTTTATCCAGGGCTGGGTCGCGGGGGCAGCAGCCTAAGCAAAGCATTTTGACATTTAAAAAACAAATAAGAAGAAGGATTCAGGGCCCTAAAATTGAAAATGGAAACCTTTTTTCTTTTTTTGGCTATTGTTTAATGTGGTGCTACTTTCTCTCTTCTATCTTGCTCTCTGTTTCACCTCAGGGAAGAATTCATTTAAAGTGGTATTAAAGGCCTTGAAAAGTCATACATTTAACTAGTATTGAATGTGTATAAACATGTTTTCGTGCCATCAAGGTTATCCTTGCGAGCTCTTACTTTAGTGCTAAATTCTGTACAGTAAACAATGAGCTGAAAAACGTCTGTTTTGCTCTTAACAACAATTTTCCAACCTTTGGTTTTCTCCACAGAATGCTGCCTTTTTATATGGCCTTGGCATGGTTTACTTCCATTATAATGCATTTCAGTGGTAAGTACTTTTGAAAAAAAAAGTTTCTCATTGCATGTGTGATCTCTGCCACTTTTATAATTGTTTCTCCATGAACCAAGTGGGGATTAAAAAAATCCTTTTCCTTTGATGTGTAACGGTCTGACCTTGTGGTAAATAAGCGCACGTTATGTCACCCCAACTTTGTGTGAGGACCAAGAAACTTGATAAAAGCAGAACTGTTTCAGGGAAAGAC
The DNA here is from genome assembly GCF_057381845.1 of Rhamphochromis longiceps. NCBI lineage: Eukaryota > Metazoa > Chordata > Actinopteri > Cichliformes > Cichlidae > Rhamphochromis > Rhamphochromis longiceps. The sequence continues at coordinate 12,452,670 of NC_140572.1, forward strand.
AGAACAGTTGTAAGGCAAGGTTCCCCTCTGGACTGAAGGCTGCCTTCGTGTATCAAGCTAATATGCAGATAAGAGTAAGAGAAATCCTTTTTTGAATTCCCAGTGCTCAATAGGCACTTGACATATTATTGTCAGGCATTAGTTGTGTGTGTGTGTTTGTTGAAGTATTGCTTTCCCGGCTATTGGAAGTACACTTTTCTGTGTTTATGTGATTTATATGCTGTTAACAGGCACTTTTTGTCATTAAATGTTTACATCTGTTGCACTAGAGAAACTTTGTGTGTTATGAATGATGTCTTTGTATTCCATTAAATATTCCCAGTAAGCCAAGAGGCACTGGCTGACCCTCAAGGTTGTGGAATTGGTGTAAGTTATCACCACCTCTGCCATTTAATTTTTTAAAAATTACACATGCTGGTGAAAATATTCTTGACTCTTTTTTTGCTTTCTTAAATCCTTTTAACCTAGGGCTGTTCGATGTAACGATATATATCGGATGACGATATAAAAACGTCTATCGTTTCATTTTACGCTATCGTTTGTTTCGTGGTGTCGCAAAATAAACTGTTTACGGCAATATTTTTTCATGGTTTTGATGGTCACTGTAGTGGCTATATTAATTTCTTAAAGTTCTCTCTATCGCTTATATTTAATATAATCACACTACAGACAGACAAGCGTTTGTTTTTATGCGTTGTCGTTAGCAACAACGACGGTAAAACCACCGCGTGTCTGCTTGTTCCACATAAACCTTTCACAATAAAGCTCAAGATCCTGTTGAGACTTTTCAAAATAAACTGAATCACGTGAAAGAGCAGATTGTTTACGGATGAGAAGCAAAAAAGAGCCGCCAGGTGCTAAAAAATAAACCTTAGACTCAAACGTGAGTACAGGCTTTTCCCCGCAGCACGCCGTGCACGCCGTGTAATAAGCCGTGTGCAGTCAGCACAATCTGGAGCTGAACACTCTTAAGACTGTAGAGATGACAGTGGCCTTCAGGAGACATCCCTCAACTCTGCTCCCCCTCACCATATCAGACAGCCCTGTGTCAACTGTGAAGACCTTCAAGTTCCTGGGTACCACCATCTCCCAGGACCTGAAGTGGGAGACCAACATCAACTCCATCCTCAAAAAGACCCAGCAGAGGATGTACTTCCTGAGACAACTGGGGAAGTACAGTCTTCCACAGGAGCTGCTGATCCAGTTCCATACTGCGGTCATTGAGTCTGTCCTGTGCTCCTCCATCACAGTCTGGTATGGAGCAGCCACTAAACAGGACAGGAGCAGACTGCAGCGGACTGTACGGGCAGCAGAAAGGATCATCGGCACCCCCCTGCCCTCCATCCAGGATCTGTACCTCTCAAGAACCAGGAAACGGGCAGGGAAAATCATCACAGACCCCTCACACCCTGCACACAGACTTTTTGATCTGCTGCCCTCTGGCAGACGGTACAGAAGCCTGCAGACCAGGACCACCCGACACAGGAACAGTTTCTTTCCCCTCGCCATCTCTCTTCTTAACAGTTGACCTGTCACACTGCTCCCACTGCCAGACTGCAACTGCACCTTATGTACATTTTGTACATTAGTGCTTTTTGCCCTGTAAGGGACCACCTTGTTCCTGGGTCTATTTCACTGAATCCCCATTGTAGAACTTTTACTTTGATTTAAGATCAAGTACTTTTAAGTAATGTCCAGCATTTTTGTCTAATGACCAACCAACGTATTATCATTGGTTGGTCATTAGACAAAGGCAGATATTTCCTATCAAATTTAAAATTACATTATACATTGCAGTGCACCGGCTGCATATGCACCTGTCAGGCTTTAGGATCAGAAATGACTACTCGTCTGTGCTCCATCAGTTTCAGGAGTAGAAAAATATGATTGGGTGGCTGATACAGTATTTTCCTATGGAGTACTGGTACCCAGTACTCCATTTTTTAGTACTGGGATTCCAAGTGATCTGAAAATGTGACATCAACAGACTGACGATGAGTCACATGAGCACATCTCTTTCACAAAATTCAAAACTATAATTTTTAACACCAGGCAACTAGGGAAAGGGCTTCACCTGCATTAGGTGGTACTCAATTTTAATGGAAAAACGACCAAAAGGGGGATCGGGCCGAGCTTGTAAGGTACTATTGGAAAGGGCTATTAGTGTAGCCGAGAGACCTGCGCAGAAAAAGTCTGTGTACAATAAAGAGGAGAAAGATTTTTACGTGATGTTCTAAATGGTTAATCTAAGACTGGTTGCATGTTTCAAGTGATAAACTATGTCTGAGTTTGCTGAATTGCAGAGAAATTGTTGTCTGCAGAGCCTGCATATTCATCCTTTGCCCTCTTGCTCGCCATATGTAATTCCTTTCCTAAGTGCTTTCTGAGTCTCTCAGTGCAAACAGTGGTTGTAGAGCTGTACAGTCATGTTTCATTCACACTAAGATGAAACCATGGTTTTGACAGGTTTTTGAATCTGTTTGTGTAAAACGGCTGTGAGTGTTGGGGGATGTTAATGGGGGAGGGGAGCATGTCATGTTGGGACCTCAAGGTCAGATTACGTCAACTTGAGCCGGAGGCCCAAAGGAATGCTGAGCTGTCAAGCGGTGAATGTTACTTCACAACGCTGTAGTTTTGCATATCCAGAGAGGGATGCTAGCCTATGAATCACAATCCTTTGATTCTTAGTGTTTATTAAAAATAAAAATAAATAAATAAAAAGAAAGCCATAATGGAAGGATAAGATATTAGGTCATAAATGCCGTGCTAATTTTGATGTTGAAATAATGTTGGACATTCAATTTCAAATGGTCACCAACCAGTAGCCATATTTCAGATGTGCACCTTTTTGTTGTTGAATGGTCTTTTCTAAAGGCCTGGGTCGCCCTCTGTTCATCCTTTGGCTCGAGTCTGCCTTATGCTGTGTGTCACAACCTATTTGGTAGAGCAGCTTCACTTTGGATTGTGCCATTTAGGGAGGGGAGGGTGAACACGGAGGGGAGGGTGAACACAGAGGGGAGGGAGAGAGGGAGGGCCCAGATAAACAGGGAGGAGGGAAGGAGGGCAATGAGTTCAGTCAAGCTGCCGTTTGTGTGTGCGTGTATGTTGCACACAGTCAGCAGTGAGCTGAGTGCCCTGCCATACAGGAGAAGGGCTTCGTGCTGATATGCAGTTGCTATTGTTGTCATAGCTACACAGTGAGTGGCTTCAACTGGAAACTAGTATTTGTCTGTGTTTTAATGTGCTCTCGTCTCTGTAGGTTAGTTTATTTCAATATTGCTGAGAGATCGGTGCTGAAATGTTGAAAGGCTGCTGTCATGCTAGCAAATTTACGATTGCTCTGACATACACTACACTTGTGAAGCCAGACCCGCCGATATAGACCAGATCCACTGTGCAGATACTGTTACTGAATGACTGATTTTTAGCTTGCAGCAAAAGTGTTGAAGAGAAATTTGGGGACTTGAATTTTCAAACTGCTGAGCATGCTGTCATTCTTAAATAATCGCGCTCCATTTTCTGCTGGCTGTGCTGTATTTGACATTACAAGGATGGATTTGTTTAAAAAAAGGAGGGAGGGTTTGCATGTGCACTTTGCTTTTATTTTACAGATAAAAACAAAACGGTACAGCGGAAAGTCTGTTTGCCTTTTTCTGGGCTGAACTGAGAAATTAGTTCAGCATTTTGCTGGCAACTAGGGACCAAGATATGAAGTCCTCTTGTTAGCTTTGATGGAACATTATACCATTGTCACGTCAAGTTTATGTGAACTGAAACCTGTTTCAGACTAGAGTAAAAAAAGTAGGATGGCAAACTGTGCAACCAGGAAAAACCACTGGTAAATAAGCTTGGCTTTTGGGTGTGTTTGTTTGTTTGTTTTTTCTGTCTGGGAACAGTTGAAAGTCAATGCAGTTACCCTCTGGGAGGCCAGAGGCTGAGTGCCCTCTGCTCTGGGCACCCAACTTTGGTCGCAAGGCAACTGCTCAGCCTCTGGGTGGGAAGTCCAAGGCGGGCAGACTCCAGTCCCTCTTCAGTAGATTGATGAAGGTTTGCTGTTAATTGCCGTCTAATCTATAAATGCAGACAAGTTGCCAACAAATTTTAATCAGTGGTTTGCTCAATCACATATAGAATAGCACAAACCTGAGTTACTGTTCGGGCACTGAAAAGCATGTTTTATTTTGTGCCAATGTGTGTAGTTGCCTCTTGGACTGTTTATTTGGAATGAGAGGGAAAGATGTTACCAGAACAAGTGTGTAATTGGCACGGTTGGATGGCTTAAAGCTGTAGGTCTCTTCTGTCGCTCTTTCCTCAGTGTTTATAGCCGAGTCCCACATGTTCCTGCTCCACAATGATGCTGGTATTTTACTGAAACAGTAGAAGTAAACTCAACTTAATGGAAGGAGGAGAATTCTAATGCAAGACACATACAAGGATTCAGCTTACTTTCTCTCTTTATTTTATTTTTTTTAAATTATAGTGAGCAGAGCAGGTTCCAGTGTGTCTGAATGTTGCAAAAGGGTCAGTGTTAGTTAAATTAATATGCAGAATATTCCAAGTCGTGTGCTTTCCTCTTCAGACACTCGAAGTCAGACGCAACAATACAAAAGTATAATCTGTAAGAATTAAACGCCCTCTCCACTTAGCCAGCTGTGCCACTCAACTTCGATGTTTAATATGAAGTAATGGCAAGAAGTTGTTAAAGAAAGAAAGAGTTAATGTTACACTGCAGTAGATTTCTAAGAAAGCACTCTACTTTGATGGAGGATTTATTTATTTTATTTTGTAAGTCTGCAGTTACCTTGAGAGTTAATAAATATGTATAATTACTCTGCATCTGTAGCAAGTTTCACACCATCACCATGGACTGGAAGTTCTAAGTGTGCAGTGAATGATGGTTGGGTTAGGGTTGAGTTTTTTTCACTCAGCTGCTCTTCTTGGCCCGTCACAACAGTTGCATCATCATTTGCAAAGCCAATAAACTTTGCATGACATTTTATCAGAGATCCTCTCACAGCAAGGCTTTCTAACTGTAGGATGTGAGACTGCAGCCCCGGTGCATAGCATCAGTTAGGTTTCGCACACTGTAGAATACCTCTGATCAATCATATTTGTACACCCGGCACAGTAAGAGCATCTTCATTAACATGCGGACAGCTTGGAACTGACAATAGATAATGTTTTGTTCTTCTAAACATCGTATATGTCAGGTGTTACAAATGGATTTCAGGCTTATATGGAGGAACAGTTTGCAATAAAGCAACTCTAAGGTCAAATCCTGCCTCCACTCGAGTCTCAGTCCTCAAGCCTTCACACAGTTACCGACAATTTCAAACAGAAGTGTTCACACTTGTATCATATTTACCGATTCCTCTTCAGCCTTGTTACCTGCTCCCTGACTTTTGCTCTTGGTGAAATGCTTGTAGTTTGCCGCGTCTTTACTTGTTTGCCCCGTTTAGATCTGGCCCAGCCTGAGAGAGTTGATTATGCACGGTCCAATGCTGGCAAGTCTGTCCCTGGCCCAGGGTACAGCTCTGCAGGTCGGATGTAGGCAGGAACAGATTTGAGATTGCAGTATTATCACAAACAGATTGCATGTAGAGTGCTTAACAAATGTGTTAAACCACATGTCATAAGTGCCAACTTGTTCCTGAACTGATTCAGAGAAAAACCACCCCCAAAAAACAGTGGTAGCCGACCGACTCGGTCTTATTGCTGTTTTATCCCCATTCTACCGCCATATTGACACACCAGTGTTGATTTGAAGACGGGCAAGTTGACTACAAGTGGTCTCAGACCCTGGTCCCTGACTTTGAAGCCACAATGTACAATTTAAAAATGGTGTCAGACTATGTTAACTGTTCATCTGCACAATTTTATACAATTTCTTCAGATTTACTGCAGATTTTTATTTGTGTAAAAACAAACAGCGGTGGATGGAGCAGCTACAAAGTTTTGCTTTTCTTTGCATCAGAGTTTTTGATCGGGTGTTTTGATGAAGGACTCCCGCTTGCCTTTTTCCACTAAAGGCATTAATGGTGATCACAGGAACAGCACTGCTGTTTACGACACTAGAAACACGTTTTTCTTTCACTCTACCCGAGCTCACCAGCTCGGTAATGGCTCCGCCTCTTTGCTCTTTATGGTGTGTAAAGATACTCTGGGTCCACGTTAAACTGTGCCAGCATCATCACTACTGCTGTTATGTTATCAGTGTTTTTGTTTAAAACTGGGGCCTGTTTGGGCTTAATGTTGTCAGACCTTTTAGTCACACGCTGCTCCTAAACACATTTATACTGAAGGTCCATTTTTAGTCGCACATGCGCGTGAAACCCTCATGTTTACATCATTTAACACATCGGCGCAATACAGAGCCATGCGTTAACCGAAGCATCGAAGCAAAGTTCGTGTTGAGAATTTTTTTTTAATAATCGAGTTCTTGGAATTACTCAATGAAATGTTGTAGCCCTGAAATGGTTTCTTTACCTACAAGTTATGCTTCTATATGTATGCAAACATGTAACAGCTCAAGTGAGACGCCTCTGGCTCCCACCAGACCACTTGCCATGAAAAATCATCTTATGAATATAGTAAGCTAACAAAGTGCACATAACTCCATCTTTACTGTAGTGATGAGGGCCTCCACGTAGTTGACCCTGTTGTGAACTTTGCAAGCAAGCAAAGAGGAAAAAAAATTTACTTTTGGGAAAAGACACATGCGTGAAGCCCACATGGAACCATGTGTATCATAGATTTGGGCTGGTAGATACCAATATACAGTAGTGTCTGCAGCACCTTGAAGAATAATGGGAAGATACTAGAGAAGACACTATCCACTGACCATAAAGGCTACAGTACAATATACTGATACACTGCTGAAGCCATTTTATTTAATTGAAGTAAACAAATTGCCTGCAGCTGTTTGTACAGTGAAATGATTAAGATTTTTTTTCTGTTGTAAAAGTAGCATCAAGCCTTATCTGGGCTACCTCAACCTGGATAATGTTTCGCAACACTAGAATAGTTTACAGCTTAGCAGCTGTTATGTTATGTATGGGTTAAGTTGCACAGTTGCATCTTGCTGCCTTAAATGGCTAATATTAGGTCCTCATCCCTTATCTCAACCTAATTTCCGAGATGGTTTTACAAATGGGATTTCACTCATTTTCCAAGTTTTTTTTCTTTTTTCTTTTCAAAGTAGCATTTACACTTATCTGGTTACCTTGGAGATTTTTATACTCCATATTATTACCATATCAATTCCATTCGCTTCCGCTTCTCCTTTTCAGGGTCGCGGGGGGCGCTGGAGCCTATCCCAGCTGTCATAGGGCGAGAGGCGGGGTACACCCTGGACAGGTCACCAGTCTGTCGCAGGGCTAACACACAGAGACAGACAGCCAGTCACACTCACACTCACATTCACTCGCACATTCACACCTAATGGCAATTTGGATTATCCAATTAACCTATCCCCACAAGCTGCATGTCTTTGGACGGTGGGAGGAAGCCGGAGTACCCGGAGGGAACCCACGCAAACACGGGGAGAACATGCAAACTCCACACAGAAAGACCCCGGCCTGATGTTGGAATTGAACTCAGGACCTTCTTGCTGTGCGGCAACAGTGCTAACCACCGTGGCACCGTGCTGCCCCTATTACCATATTATTATTATTATTATTATTATTATTATTATTATTATTATTATTATTATTATTGATTGGTAGTGTAGTAAAGTGTCCACATGGGCTATATTGGCATATTTTATTAGGTTTACTGTTTGTATTCATTTCTGTTCTTGTTAATCCTCCTATTTTTGTGGTCTTTTTCCAGGGCAATCAAGGCATTCCAGGAGGTGCTTTACATCGATCCCAGTTTCTCAAGAGCTAAAGAGATTCATCTGAGACTGGGATTCATGTTTAAAGTCAACACAGACTACGAGTCAAGCTTAAAGGTAAATTCAATTCAATTTCAATTCAGTTTTATTTATATAGCACCAAATCACAACAACAGTCGCCTCATGGTGCTTTATATTGTAAGGTACACCCTACAATAAAAGATACAGAGAAAAACCCAACAATCATATGACCCCCTATGAGCAAGCTCTTTGGTGACAGTGGGAAGGAAAAACTCCCTTTTAACAGGAAGAAACCTCCAGCAGAACCGGGCTCAGGGAGGAGCACCCAACTGACGCGACCGGTTGGGGTGAGAGAAGGAAGACAGGATAAAGACATGCTGTGGAAGAGAGACAGAGATTTATAACAAGTACAATTCAATGCAGAGAGGTCTATTAACACATAGTGAGTGAGAAAGGTGACTGAAAAGGAAAATCTCAATGCATCATGGGAGTTCCCCAGCAGCCTATGCCTATTGCAGCATAACTAAGGGAGGGTTCAGGGTCACCTGGTCCAGCCCTAACTATATGCTTTAGCAAAAAGGAAAGTTTAAAGCCTAATCTTAAAAGTAGAGATAGTGTCTGTAAATCTAAATAGATATGAAGTTTGAGACAGAATCCAGTCTGTGTTTTCAGGATTTTATTTCAGTGGTGTCATATCTTCCACCTTGTCTTGTTTTATGTATTTTCACTGAGATGGTAAAATATGTTGGACTGAACTGAAGCATGCATGCACAGATAAAAAGGGTGATCTGAGGTTGCTATACTGAGGCTGCAGAACAATGTCCAACTTAATAGGATGCACTGTAGAGGACTACTGAACAGATGTTGTCTCACACATTTTAATAATGAAGTTACTGATTTCAGTTGGAATATTCTAAATATCTTGAACTATCCATCACAAAGGACTTGGGGTGACAACTCTGGCTGTGGTCTGACGTGATTTAATAAATGTAGTCAGAAGTAAAGCCATAGGGAAGCAGGCGAGCTATCTTATCTTGTAATGTTGTCATAACAACCTTATCAGCTAATATTGGAGGGATACTGGAAGCATTTGCTATTGTGGGTGTTTATGAAGTGTATTAAACAGTCTTACTTTGTTCATTGCACATCTAAAGGTTCTGCACCCACAGCTGATAGAAGTGCAGCTAGAACAAATATATACATTTTGACTCGAGTCATCAGCAGAGTGTCCTTGCCTGATGAGAGTGCTGGAACAATTGAATCATTTTGCATTCATGCCACTTAAGTTTCATGAATTCCGATGTACAGTCACAGATAAGAGCCTTTTAACTTTTTAGATAATTCTGACCTCCCTAGTCCTTTGGATCAACACCGGCTGCAGGATCATCTGTCCTGTGTGTCTGTAATCCCCGGATACTTGTGAGTTGTCGAGACAGTAACAAAAGGAAAAAGGCATTCTGACTTTTAGCTGCCGATCTGTTGTCGGGGATCCCTTTGGGGATTGATTGCTCTGATCCTAGGCTTTGTCCTGTTTCAGACGTTATGTCACACTAGCATACTTATGCCAGTGCACTACAGAAGTTTAGACATGCCAACTGGATATTACAAGTTTAAAAAAAGTAATATTTATTACACTGCCATCGCAGAGGATTTTATTCATGGTGATTATTTATGAAATAAAAGTTCAAATAACCAGAACTAAGAATAGAAAACTAACTAAGAAAAGATTAAATTCCAATAAGTTACAAGTAAGTGTCAATATTGCAGCAATAGGTGCATCAGTGTATTTAACACTCTGAATGACCACAGTCAGAAAATAGCAGGGGAAGCACTGCAGTAATATTCTTCCAGGCTTACAGAATATGAAGTTCATACATAGAGCTGTTCGATATAACGATATATATCGGATGACGATATAAAAACGTCTGTCGTTTCATTTTACGCTATCGTTTGTTTCGTGGTGTCGCAAAAAAATAAACTGTTTACGGCAATATTTTTCATGGTTTTGATGGTCACTGTAGTGGCTGTATTAATTTCTTAAAGTTCTCTCTATCGCTTATGTTTAATATAATCACACTACGGATGGACAAGCGCCTGTTTTTATGCGTTGTCGTTAGCAACAACGACGGTAAAACGATCGCATGTCCGCTTGTTTATTTTCCACATAAACCTTTCACAGTAAAGCTCAAGATCCTGTTGAGACTTTTCAAAATAAACTGAATCACGTGAAAAAGTATGCAGAGTGTTTACGGATGAAAAGCAAAAAAGAGCCGTCAGGTGCCAAAAAATAAACCTTAGCCTCAAATGTTAGAACAGGCTTTTCCCCGCAACATGCCGTGTGATAAATACTCACAAAGAAAACGGCGGCCGTTAAAACCTATGTCAAAAAATGTGTAGTTTCATGCATCGGTTAAAGTACACGACGCCCAGCTGGAAACACTTTACCTTCCCGAGATTCACGGAATTTACAGAAAATATTAAATTTTTTGTGATTTATATCGTTATCGGGACGATAGATGTTTTATATCGGGATATGAGATTTTGGTCATATCGCACAGCCCTATTCATACATTACTAAATCTTTTGGGGAAGGTATAATAAGTGCCAGACACACAAACTCAGACACATATCGCTGTGATCTCAGTCAGCAGCACAGGAGCTCCTCCTCTCCTCTGATGCCCATGGAGGATCTAGAAGGAAAAAGGTCGAGGTGGTCATATTTTCTTAAAAGTAAGTTGTGAGTTAGTGTTGCCTGATCTCCCTGACTTTCTTTTTTTCAGTCAGACTAAGTAACCTAGTTTGAATGTGAGTAGAAATCCTGCCGAAACACGTTTGAGCGGTATGGTTCAGAGGTCTATGAATTCAAATAAATTTGTCATTGATAGAAAAAAGCTGCAACATACACATTTAAACAATTCTCTCTCCAAAGAAAACACACCGACATCAGATTAACAGATAAGATGACACAAGAGGAAGTGCATGTAATCAGCAAGGTGAATTACATTTCCAGAACAACACCGACAGTCCTGTATATGTGCAAGAAACGAAGTGTGCAACACTCGGAATTTAAGGTGCATGACACGTGTCTTAACTATATCAAGCAAATATTCTGTATTGGTTAATGGTGAAAGAAGTATTTCCTAAAGCTTGACATTTTCAGTTTACAGTTTATTACCAAAGGTTTTAAGAGTTTATACACATGGTGCTCTGTGGAGCTAACTAGGCTGCACGCGTTGCACGTCTTCACTCGGTGTTGGAGGCCACCCCTCCCTGTTTGTTCTGGCTCGCTGCCAACACATATACACACACAACTGCCCCACTTATCTAAAGGGAGGGGTGGTCTCTCACGCAGAGGAGCTGAGATTGAATAAATGTAAGAAACAGAAATGAGAAAGGAATCAGAAACTGTTTTCTGTAGTAAATGCGTGCAGGAGGGAGAGGGAGGGAATGTAGAAATGGACTTTCATGAAGGATGCATGTTTCAAGGTGCAGAGCATCAAGTGACTGAGATGCCTTGAGTTTCTAAGAACACATTGCAATGTGAATCACTGCATGTAACTGCACCAAACTTGGATTTCACATACAGCGCAGACAATTTCATCCCATTAGTGTCTGCTAATGTGTTTATGAGAGAAGAGGAAATGATTTGGCCCCAGTGTGCTTTAAATTGAGGTTATATGAGTTGGCTGCTTCTGTAGAGCTGCGTAGCCATAGAGAAGAGCTTTGAGCTGAGAAAGAGAGGTGAGATTTGGGTTGGGTGAGGGAGGGGGGGCTGTAGAGGTGGTGTTTCCCTGCCTGTTCCAGCTTTGAGGTATTGTGTGTCATCTCTCAGCACTCTCCACTGCAGCCGTCTGCTGAATAGTAATCAGTGACACCAGGATAGAAGAGGGGGAAGGAGGTGGCGTGAGAGAGGGAGGGAGAGAGACAAAAAGAAAGATTGCAAAGAGACAGAGAGAGAGTGAGGAAAGCGAGACATGGGGAGGGAGGTGGAATGCCAAGCTGACAATCCTGCTGCATTATCTGCCTGATGGTAGAGCAAGTGTGAAAGGGAAGGAGGGAAAGGATAGAAGAGGCTGAGGCGGAGATCTACTGGAGGATGCTGTGGGGTTCCATGAGGAGTGTGATGTGAAAGCGATCTAGGTAAAAGCATTTGTCTTTGCCTCTGTTGCTTGACATTAAAGCATGTGGATGCAGTTGGAGTGTCTGGTGTTTAGTGGCTCGTAGCGCTGTTTAAAAGGGAGTTTGTCCTAAGCAGGGTCCTCTGTGTGTGTCTGCATGCGTGCGCATGCATGTGTAAGTGTGTGTGTGAAGCTCCACTGGCCCAGGGTGAAGCATGCAAAGAAAGATCCAGCTGGACGGCTCTTGATTTTTATCTGGCTGACATTGACCGTCTGTGCGGCTGCTGTCGCTCCAAGACAGCGGGCGCCTCCTTTTTCTGTGTGTGCCTGTGCTTATAGCTGCCTTTTCCCCAGCATGGACCGCTGATACCGGTGCTTGCCTTTTAAGGTTAAAGCAAGAAATCCTCTTTAATTTGACCAGTTCAGCAACAGCAGCAGTACAGTTTGTTCCAAAAGTGTGCGTGCCATTGAAAGAAGTTCAAGGTTTTGGGATTTTCCTCGTGCTCAGGTGCTGACAGGTTTTACTGACCCAGATTCTAGTGGTGCCTTTTTAAATGCACAAAGCATCATTTGGGACTGCATAGGGTTACAGTGCAGCAACCCTAGGGACTGAAAAAGGGCTCCAGTGATTCGTTCAAATAATCGATGACATCAACTATAAAAATTAATTGATGGGGGAATTTTATTGTCGATGCATCATATCATAAATTTCTTTTTGTAACTGCAATACACTACAGGAAGCTATAGGGCAGTATCGCCTATATCGTCTGCCAAGACTGCAGATAATACTAACGAAGAAGAACGTAGCGCGAACGGCAAAACAGGAGGACAGAAGAAAATAGAAACTGAGATTTTAAACAAAAGTTATTTGCAGAGTGTCCAAACTGGCACTTTCCTTCCACGACAGGACTACTGCTGTGCACGAGCATTTAAAACGCCGGCACCCTGGAGCTGTGACGTCAGCTCTGAATGCTTCAGTTTTAGGGAGTTCAGTGCATCGCGTTAATACTTTATGTTCAAATTTGTCCAGTAATGTTTATGTTAGATTACCTATCAGAACCTTCTCATGCATGATGCTTGCTAAGCGAACACCATTTCAGTTTTGTTAGCTAAAGAGTGAAATGCGATAATGTAGCTACTCCTGTATGCTAGTTTGTTTGGTTTTTGTTTTTTTTCTCACATTATTATTAGTGTTTATTCTGAATAGTAATTAGTACAAGTTTCTGGGTCATTATTTTATTTTGCTGTGGGCCGAGACAACACAGGTGGGAAGACTTGACTAGGTGAAACACTGGAGCCTAGAAGAGGAGGTTCACCCACTGGAAGTGGAGATAAGCATAAGTGAAATGATCGTTGACTAATTGAAGAAAAATTGGCAGATTAGTTAACTACCGAAATAAACTGCAATGAAAACTGTCACCTTGAAGCCACTTATAGACAGGACATCTTGCTGGAATTTACATTTCACTTTCTCGTATAATGAACTTGAATACAGTTAAAATTACAGCAGTGTGTCAGCAACATCTGGGCATTTTGTGGAAGAACTAAAGGGAGTCCGAGAAGGCCAGAAGAGCTGTGTGACTTGGGCTAATCAGTTCAGTGACCCCATATAGAAGGCATTTCCTGGTACTGTGGCACGCCTTGGCCTCTGCAGACATCTGCCTTACCCAGAAACCGTAGTTCAGATGATGGAATTGGATGCCATTAATAGCCTGCCACTGGATATCAGCGTCTCATTTTGAGGACAAGTTGGACAGGAGAAAGGAGGGGTGAGATTTGTGCCTTAGCTTTTCCAGCTCTGTGTCCTCTCTTGTTGCAGTGGCAGGAGTTCATTTATGGTTTATTAGGAATGCTGGGGATTTGGGTAATGCACATTAGCTGGAGAAGAATAGAAATTTCTCCACGATTTCCTTAAAAGTATCACTCCTGTGCTCTGTGCTCTCGGAAAAAACTAGGTTAAATCGTTTTTGTTTGTTTTTAATCTTGTCACAGAGATGTTTGATTTGTGTGAATTTGCTTTCACACTAAAATGATTACATTTTTTCCCTCTCTGCAGCATTTTCAGCTGGCTTTGATCGACTCCAAACTCTGCACTTTGTCCAAAGCTGAAAGTAAGTATAGGTGCTATAATTGTTCCAGCCAACCAGTCACACGCTACAACGTAAAGTATGATCACATATGATGGGCCGTGTTGCTAGTGGTATGTAACACATATTGAAAGGGCATAGGAATATTTCTACAGAGCAGATTTTTTTTTTCTCTCTCTCTGTTGCTGTTTCCCTGCTGACTCTGCCCAAGACTGGGGTTGCCTAGGAGACAGCACAAGGAGAGAGAGCGAGCTGGAAGTGCTTTCAAGCACATTGCAGATACACACTGTGATTTCAGATTACATGTACACTCTGGGGAAAGTGTCCTACTCCCCCTCCCATCTGTGCTCCATAGTGCTAGCAGTCTGTACCCACTGAGCTTCATGGAGCCATTATCTAGCTTAATTTCTCTCTTTGTTTGGGTTTTTTTGTTGTTGTTTTATTTCACTAATTTCTAATTTCTCACCCCCACAGTTCAGTTCCACATCGCTCATTTATATGAGATCCAGGTAAGCAATCGATAAATGTGGGCCAAACAATTTCATGTTGTACTCAATTAATATAGCATCATGCACCTGCTATAACTTTATATTGATTTAACAATTTCTCTGACAAGGGAAGACCTTCAGTGTAATCCAGCCTTTTTAAGAACTCAGATACTGTGGCTTATAAGAAGAACTGTACTGTTTATTCATAAGTATAAAATAATTCAATTATTAAAAAATTATGATGAACAACACCAGTAATATAAAGCTTTAACTTCTAACTATTATTGTTTGGCTCAAAGGCTGCTGGGAATGATTCAGGGTATATATAGGTACATTACACCCCTACTTTGTACTAGACCACTGGTGTCGATGAGTTACTATATCTAGGTATTGTTTTTATTTACATGTATCTGTCCCTTTGCCTTGTTTAGGCCAAGTTTGAATATGTTAATGCACTCCTCAGTATGCCATTATGAAAATATGCTGCACTGGGGGTAGAGCAGGTTATTTACTAAGTGGAAGGTTGTTGGATCGATCCCTGGCTGCTCCAGTCACAGATCCCAAGTTGATGCATCCATCAGAGTGTAAATGTGTGTATGTCAGGTAGAAAGCACTTAGGCATAGAAAAAAGTGCTTTTTTGAATGGGTGAATGAGGCATGTTGTACAAAGCGCTTTGGGTGCTCAGGTAGAGTAGAAAAGCGCTATATAAGAACCATTACTGTTACTATCATGTTGAAACAACATGATCAGGACCTGTTGGAAAATGTGTCAATTAACTACAGAACAGTGTTTGTTCAAGTATTATCTAAAACTAAATGACTCTAAATGTCAGATCTTGTAGGTAATGGCAGGGCTTCATTACCAACAATCCCCCCCCCCCCCATTGCAATTCTTCAGTTGTAGTAGTTCCAAATGCAGCTGTTCATTTGGTTGTATTTGCCTTCAGCCTTAATGACAATCATTAGTCGACACAGGAAGGAACATTAAAGAATCTCTCTCGCTTGTGTGCCCAAGTGTCAGTGTTTGCCCAGAGGTGTTTTTATTGTGTGCAGACAGGAAGAGTCTAGAGCCAGACTGTATGTGCAAGGTCTGCACATACAGTCTGGTGGGTTGGTTTTTAAAAGGCTATTTTAGACCTGATAAGAGAAGATTCTGTCCATGCACTGACATTACTCTACCTGATGATCTAGACAAAAGGTCAGTAAGCCCACTAAGTTAAAACAAACCCTTGGTTCACCAGCAGGCAGCTCAGATTTCCCCAGATTTTTGTTAAAGCACACAAACATTTTAGTGCAGACACACACACCTGCCAGACTTGTTGAGTCTCCCTCCCCCCGTGTGTTTGTCTGTGTATGGAAGGACACTATGAGTGTGAGGAGGTCTTTAAAGTCTTTGTCTGTCTAGATAAAACCATAAAACACTGGCTTTCCTGTCTGGCCTAAACAACCCCCATGTCTACTTCTCTTGCTTGTCCTCCTCTTCCTGTTCTCCCCGCAGAAGAAATACAGAGCAGCGAAGGAAGCGTATGAAAGTCTGTTGCAGACGGAAAATCTTCCTGCACAAGTGAAGGCGACCACACTGCAACAACTTGGTGAGTGACCTTTGCTGATGTAGGCCGATGCTCATGTCCACATGTGAAATGTACCGGATTAAACTGGCTGAAAGTATCTTCAGGCTCGGTTGGTTCGATTTACCATTTACCATCTTGCAAAGAATGGGGGAAAAAAACCATCTGCAACCAGTGATTGCTAAAATCGTTGTATTTTTACATCAAATGTTGTAATAAGTGGATTTTTATCTAGTTTGATTAAATAATTCTGGCTTTATTTACTCAGGCATTGGTTTCTCTCTCTCTCTCTCTCTCTCTCTCTCTCTCTCTCTCTCTCTCTCTCTCTCTCTCTCTCTCTCTCTCTCTCTCTCTCTCTCTCTGTGTCTGTGTGTGTGTGTGTGTGTCAGTATTAATCAAAAGATTTCATACATTTATATAAAAAATTTTTTTTAAAAGAACCACACACGCTGTGATGTTGTTGGTAAATTTTCTATATACACTTGCTGTATTACCTATACCTATTTAACTGCTTGTTAATGCAGATATCTAATCAGTGAGTCACAGAATAGCAACTCGTTGTATTTGGGTGAGAACAAGATGACTTATTGTAGTCCAAACTGAGCATCAGAATGGGGAAGGAAGATGATTTTAGTGATTTTGAACATGGCATGGTTGTTGGTGCCAGGAGGACTGGTCTGGTAGGAACTATCCAGTGAGCAGCAGTTATCTACAGTGGGGCAAAAAAGTATTTAGTCAGCCACCGATTGTGCAAGTTCCCCCACTTAAAATGATGACAGAGGTCAGTAATTTGCACCAGAGGTACACTTCAACTGTGAGAGACAGAATGTGAAAAAAAAATCCATGAATCCACATGGTAGGATTTGTAAAGAATTTATTCGTAAATCAGGGTGGAAAATAAGTATTTGGTCACCTCGAACAAGGAAAATCTCTGGCTCTCACAGACCTGTAACGTCCTCTGTAAGAAGCTTTTCTGTCCCCCACTCGTTACCTGTATGAATGGCACCTGTTTGAACTCATCATCTGTATAAAAGACACCTGTCCACAGCCTCAAACAGTCAGACTCCAAACTCCGCCATGGCCAAGACCAAAGAGCTTTCGAAGGACACCAGGAAAAGTATTGTAGACCTGCACCAGACTGGGAAGAGTGAATCTACAATAGGCAAGCAGCTTGGTGTGAAAAAATCAACTGTGGGAGCAATCATCAGAAAATGGAAGACATACAAGACCACTGATAATCTCCCTTGATCTGGGGCTCCACGCAAGATCTCATCCCGTGGGGTCAAAATGATCATGAGAACGGTGAGCAAAGATCCCAGAACCACACGGGGGGACCTGGTGAATGACCTGCAGAGAGCTGGGACCAAAGTAACAAAGGTCACCATCAGTAACACACTACAACGGCAGGGAATCAAATCCCGCAGTGCCGGACGTGTTCCGCTGCTGAAGCCAGTGCATGTCCAGTGAAGTTTGCCAGAGAGCACATGGATGATACAGCAGAGGATTGGGAGAATGTCATGTGGTCAGATGAAACCAAAGTAGAACTTTTTGGTATAAACTCAACTCGTCGTGTTTGGAGGAAGAAGAATACTGAGTTGCATCCCAAGAACACCATACCTACTGTGAAGCATGGGGGTGGAAACATCATGCTATGGGGCTGTTTTTCTGCCAAGGGGACAGGACGACTGATCCGTGTTAAGGACAGAATGAATGGGGCCATGTATCGTGAGATTTTGAGCCAAAACCTCCTTCCATCAGTGAGAACTTTGAAGATGAAACGAGGCTGGGTCTTCCAACATGACAATGATCCAAAACACACCGCCCGGGCAACAAAGGAGTGGCTCCGTAAGAAGCATTTGAAAGTCCTGGAGTGGCCTAGCCAGTCTCCAGACCTCAACCCCATAGAAAATCTGTGGCGGGAGTTGAAAGTCCGTGTTGCTCGGCGACAGCCCCAAAACATCACTGCTCTCGAGAAGATCTGCATGGAGGAATGGGCCAAAATACCAGCTACTGTGTGTGCAAACCTGGTAAAGACCTATAGTAAATGTTTGACCTCTGTTATTGCCAACAAAGGTTATGTTACAAAGTATTGAGTTGTATTTTTGTTATTGACCAAATACTTATTTTCCACCCTGATTTACGAATAAATTCTTTACAAATCCTACCATGTGGATTCATGGATTTTTTTTTTCACATTCTGTCTCTCACAGTTGAAGTGTACCTCTGGTGCAAATTACTGACCTCTGTCATCATTTTAAGTGGGAGAACTTGCACAATCGGTGGCTGACTAAATACTTTTTTGCCCCACTGTATGTTCATGCCAGAAGTCAGAGAAGAATGGCCAGAATGTTTTGAATTAATAGAAAGACAGCAGTAACTCGGGATAAGCACCGGTTACAACCAAGGCAGGAATGCACAACATGTTGAACCTTGAAGCAGATGGGCTACAGCAGCAGAAACTGACAGTATACTTTGCACAGGTTCACCAAAATGCCAAGATAACCAAGGTAGTGAGGCGCACAGATTAGTTTGTTTGGTGTATTTGGCTTAGTATGTTTGTATATAGTTGTGGTAGCCACTGTTGTACCTATCAGGACTTGCTGGAAATTGGTTTTTGGCTAAAACTTCCCATTACAGATGATTTACGATGCTTGCAATAGCCCTGCCAACCTTGTGAGACCACTAGGAATTGCCATAGATTGCTGTCAAGTAGGGGTGGGCGATATAAACGATATACGATAGAAACGATACCACTTTCTGACTATACCGCTCTATCGTGATAGCGTATGTCGATGATGTCATCAAGCTGCGCCTGTTTTGGTCGAAAGCATCGCAGCGGCTACAACCATTATCATCTGCAAATTATGCCAGGCGACAGTAATGGCAAAGAGATGAAGCACTTTTTAAATATGGGGAAAGCCAAACACTGCGCGTCCTCCACTTCCGTAACATTGATTCATTAATGTTGAATTCTCTCGCAGCTGTTCTGTTCCCATGTTGTTGCAGTATATTAATAACTAACCTTGTATTGTGGATGAATAATCTCAGTTGTTGTCCTGACTGAAGTTTGGCCCGTGTACAGCATCCTGCTATGCGATTGCATTTGTCCCTGACCACCAGAATCCCTCACGTTAACTTTTATCGAGTGGAAAAAACGTTGGCGTTCATCCTCCAGCTTCACTGTGCTAATGTTATGCTAACATAGCTGTATCACTACTAATCACGTAGCACAACATTATATACCAGGTAGTCCAACTTCAGTAACCCTGCAAACGCCATCGCTGTTTAGTTTTCTGTCTTTGTTTATGTTGGAAGTGGTAGCAGAGCTGTACGTTTTAATTAGTTTCAAAAATCTCTCAGTCAGAACATGGTATGTCATGTTTAGGTGGAAACTAGCGAGCTAACTTCCTGCTAACTTCTCACTCCGTTAAATTGAATAAATTCTGTTTTCATGGATGTTAAACTTAATTGTTACACCTGGTAAAGCAGCAACGCTGATGAAAGAATTTAGACAGTTTTTAACTCTGTGTTCGTTTGACTTTGGGACCTGAAGCCGACGGAGTTTTGGACCCAGATTACTCCGCGAAGCTCCTCACTACGGCAGCCGTAATGCTCTGACAATCCATCAAAACATTTTTTAACAGATTTCTGCACGCAAAAATAGGTTCGAGGTCAGTAAGCACAACCAGAATTCATACATAAGGCGCACTCGATAAAACAGGCGGAGTGAGAACACATCCGGGAATTTTTTGCGTTCTCGGCTTGATGCGTACTTTGAATTGGAACAGTACTTGGTCTCCGACTGATGACGTATCATGAGTACACGGGAACGCAAGTACACATAAGTACGCATATGTGGTTACACAGGTGTATAGGAGAAGAGCTGTGGGAGGTTTGTCATTGCTCATTACAGTCTTCCTGAGCCTCTGTGTTTGCTTGAAATTGCCCAGTTTATGTGTGTGCACGCACACGTACTTGTGCGTGTGTGTGCACACACACTTGTGCGTGTGTGTGCTTGAATGCAGGGAGGAGCTGTTTGTAAAGGCTGGTTCATATCAGATGTTTAAGCGTTTTGAATATAACTGCTTCTTTGACTTTTTCCACTGTTACTCTCATTAAAGTTTCAGGAAGTAACAAGTTTTTATTTATTTGATCTGTTTTTTTTTTCTCCTTTGGCAGACAGAACTTAATCTTATCAGAAATCTTACCTTTTTCATTACATTTAAAAAAAAAATGTGGATTTTGATTTATAACACTTGTATTCTCCTTTGGTATGTAATCATCACTAAATAAAAAAACAAAGCCAGGAGGTGTGTTACAGTTGAATCGTGAAGGCTGATGTTTTGTTTTGCTCTTCTCAGGCTGGATGCATCACACAGTGGAACAGTTGGGGGATAAAGGCACCAAGGACAGCTATGCCATCCAGTGTCTGCAAAAGTCTTTAGAGGCAGACCCAAACTCTGGCCAGTCTTGGTACTTTCTTGGCAGGTACGAAAGCAAAGGACGCAGCTGTTTGCGTATTATCTTGTCTTGTGTTGTCAAATTTAATTAGACGGCAAATTCTGATTTAGTTTTAGTCGTAGTCTTTTGGCTGACCTTACTGTATATGAAGATTATTTCTGATTGGATCACTTCCAAACACGTCCCACCTTTCTGCACAACTTAATCGGATCTCATCTCTTCAAATTCATTAGTTTTTATTTAGTTGTCATCTTCTTTTCATCACAAAAAAAAACACTTGTTGCCAAAAACATGACATAACACTGTTAGAAGGCATCACAAGATAATTTGTTTGTTTTTTAGCAACCTTAAAATCTAGCTAATGCTTCAGGATGTTAAAATGCATGCTCCTGTGCTGCTGTTTCGGTTGAATGTAGTAGATGCCCAGTCTTGACCATGGGGCCAATGCTGTCCTTGAGGTTACAGCCTAAGCAGGGAAAAAACAAAAAAAAGGCATCCCTTAACTGGGTTATTGGTCTTTGCATAATATTCCTTTTAGACTAAGCAGTCTTTACTTGAGTCACTATGTTGGTGCACTAGAATCGGCCTTGCCTGATGACCCACATAAATAGACCTTCCTCTGGATCAGGGTGCTTTTCAGTTCACCGACTGAAAGAGTTTCTAGTTATTCAGGAAAATAAGTTGAAACTTGCTGCACAATAGTCAGCATTCAACACTGTAAAATCACTTCACCATAAAACACCATCTGCACTGGTTTTTTGACTCTGTGTTTTGAAGCCTCAACTTTAAAACAGTTGATCATACGTGGACAGTGTGTAGCGTTACCAGCTTCCTTAGCAGGCTGCATGTGTAAACTGTATAGATTAGCAACACACGTCTGGTAATTGGTGCTAACCGGCAGACTAATAAATACCAGAATTTCACTCACCAGATCTGGGCAAACAGCAGGCATTCTTAATATTTTGCCAATTATTAAAAGCCTTACAAGCCTATGTGACCAATTATTGATCTTTCATTAGGGCAAGTAGCTGTTTAGGTAGAAAAGCTTTTCTACTGCTTGGAAGCTGAAAGCTGCTCTTGCTCTTGATATAGCCATCTGAGTGATACCATGTGCTTGGTAGTCTAAGGAGCTTGGAAAGAAAAGCGCCTGGAGTTTCCTTGAAGACGTTTCACCTCTCATCCAAGAAGCTTTTTCAGCTATAAGTGCAATCGGTGGAGAGTCCCAGATTTAAGCCCTATTGGGAGTGTCCCTAAGATGGCCACGGACCCCCTATTGATCCTCTGCCTAATCACACGAGCCAAGGGGTGTGTGTGTGTGTGTGTGTGTGTGTGTGTGTGTGTGTGTGTGTGTGTGTGTGTGTGTGTGTGTGTGTGTGTGTGTGTGTGTGTGTGTGTGATTCACAATCAGCCAAGGTTTCGGGTGAACCCGTTATGAAACCTAGCCCCACCCTATCATGTGATTTATTAAGGTCAAATGGCCCAGGATGTGAGTGGGCTTTAAGGTGTATGAGAAGGGATCTCAAAACTTTTCAGAGATGAGAGGTGTATCGTCTTCAAGGAAACGTAAAGAATTCCAGACACTTTTCTTTTCTAGCACCTTAGACTACGATGACCTGGATGACTGAGAACCTTCACAGACGTGTGTATGTTAGTTAAAAAGTACCTAAAAGCATGGAAAATGTATCTGTCTCTGTCATGAGTTCTTACATTTATGCATGGGCAAACAGTAATGATTAAAACTGTTTTGTGTGGTTTTCACAGCCCAGGAAATTCTACAGGACAGTTTTTGGTTAATTTAAGTAACTTGACTCGGTCGATTGCACATCAAGGGGCTTGGTGTAAAAAGGTGTCTTAAAAGCGGGCTAAGATGCATGAAGAAAGATAGAAAGCGAATATGTTTTGGAACAAAGTTCAGTGCAGATTTTTCCTCAGCAACATCTACTAGATAGCTAAATGTTGCTCCCTTTGCTAGTTGGCAACAGAAAAACTAGTTGGTTAAACTAAATTTAATGCACAAAGGCATTTACATGTCCCGTCTAGCAACCCTCCTCTCCATTATACAATGTTGCAGATGGATGAGATGCAAGGTAGCATTGCAAACCACTGTATTAGTACTGTATTGAAGTTTTGTAGTGTTGTATTTTAAACTACAACATAAACTGTTGTATGTAGGCTGTGTAAGCGTAAACTGACACATAACCAGTAGATGCCCAACTGTCTTCTGAATGTTTTCACATCAGTCAATTTGTTCCTAAAAACAAACATCAAACTAAACCCTGAATTGTCTGCTTTAGGGTAGAAATTGGTCACCAGAATGGTACCAGTCATATTTTTATACAGGGAGTGCAGAATTATTAGGCAAATGAGTATTTTGTCCACATCATCCTCTTCATGCATGTTGTCTTACTCCAAGCTGTATAGGCTCGAAAGCCTACTACCAATTAAGCATATTAGGTGATGTGCATCTCTGTAATGAGAAGGGGTGTGGTCTAATGGCTAGGGGTGCAACGATACACAAAATTCACGGTTCGGTTCGGTTCGATACTTTGGTGTCACGGTTCGATATTTTTTCGATACAAAAAAATGTTCATGCATTTTTTATTTGTCATTTATTAAAATTATAAATATATATTTTAACTCAAAAGTACAGTTTTTAAATTTAACCCTAACCCTTGTGCGTGTTTTTTATTTTGACAGCGAATGCGCACCTGCGGACCACTTATGTGCAGCC
The DNA here is from genome assembly GCF_057381845.1 of Rhamphochromis longiceps. NCBI lineage: Eukaryota > Metazoa > Chordata > Actinopteri > Cichliformes > Cichlidae > Rhamphochromis > Rhamphochromis longiceps. The sequence goes on from NC_140572.1 coordinate 12,475,978, forward strand.
CTGGTTATTTAGCTCATCATATTGCAGCCACAGAAATTCTTTTGTCCATGAAACCATGAAGCTGCACTTTCTTTTTGCCTTATAGTCTGATTTGTCATAACTTCTCCGTTTTGTGGTAAGCTTTTCTTTGGCTGTCACTTCTTCACCCTGACCTGTCTTATTTGGCTCAGCAGAACTGAAATGCTTTTACACACGCACTCACATAAGCTCAGCGATTCTCTGCGCGATCAACCTCTCACATGTTTAAGCTTGCTGCGGGAGATTTCACTTGTCATGTTTGCATAGTAAGCTAACGATTAATAAGACGATGTCAGAGGAATTGGTGCACAAATTATCATCACTCACAGATCAGTGCTGTCGCTCTCTATACACAGTTCGCACGATTGCAAAGTGAAAGCAAAAAACAAGCGCAAATTCAAACGCGATTTCAATATGTCACATATTGACAGTGGCTCACCGATGCCAATGACATAATTACCCAGCTACATTTCTGAAAGAATGCAAAAGCATTGACATATATTTTTCCTACAATAGCCCGACGGGCAGGGAAGAGATAGATTTTGGTAGCCCGACTGAAAAAATCGCTAGCCCCGGGACGTCGGGCTAGCGATTTTGCGAGCCCTGTATCTGATTGAGGAATCACTCATCTTTGGAAAAGAGAGTTTATTACAGAGAAATGGCTCTTTCCAAAATAAAAGCTATACTATCCGCTTCTTCTGGGCTATATTCTCAGCAGCATAAGGAGAATCATGTGCTAACAGCTGTCTAAATGACTCGGCTAAAGTTAGTAGCATGCTTGTTGTTTTTGTCTTTGCACTAGGATGATGTCGGCGTAAATGTGCAGTCATATTCGTTGTGTTCCCACTAGTGCTTTCAGGTTAATCTCGTTGAAATGACCTTAACGCCACAACACGGCAAATCTCCGTTAACAAGCTACCGCCGATCGCTCCGTGCATGGGGCTAGACGGCCAACACGTTAACGAGCTAACTGCGCTAACACACTAGTTCACACCAATGTAATTGAGCATTGCATGGCACATCCAACATACTGTTTTACTTTAGTCCATGACTCGCTTACCTTCAGGGTCATACGTCACATGAAAACCAAAATAATTCCAAACGCCAGATCTGAATGAGGTTCAATTTGCCTGTTGCAAGGAGAGCTTAACTTCTGTCTCGCTAGCTTGCCCTGCGCTCTTCCTTCTGACTATGCTGTCTGTGTTGAGGCTCAGTGAATCTGCATTCGACTACTCCGCCTAGGCTGCACTGTCGAGCCTAGGCGGAGTAGTCGAATGCAGATTCACTGAGCGCTCAACACAGACAGCATCGTCAGAAGGAAAATTGATAAAATAAATTACAAATGTTGTATTGTTCGATACATATGCGTACCGAACCGAAAGCACTGTATCGAACGGTTCAATATCGATACGAATATCATTGCACCCCTACTAATGACATCAACACCCTATATCAGGTGTGCATAATTATTAGGCAACGTCCTTTGCTTTGGCAAAATGGGTCAAAAGAAGGACTTGGCAGGCTCAGAAAAGTCAAAAATAGTGAGATATCTTGCAGAGGGATGCAGCAGTCTCAAAATTGCAAAGCTTCTGAAGCGTGATCATCGAGCAATCAAGCGTTTCATTCAAAATAGTCAACAGGGTCGCAAGAAGCGTGTGGAAAAACCAAGGCGCAAAGTAACTGCCCATGAACTGAGAAAAGTCAAGCGTGCAGCTGCCAAGATGCCACTTGCCACCAGTTTGGCCATATTTCAGAGCTGCAACATCACTGGAGTGCCCAAAAGCACAAGGTGTGCAATACTCAGAGACATGGCCAAGGTAAGAAAGGCTGAAAGACGACCACCACTGAACAAGACACACAAGCTGAAACGTCAAGACTGGGCCAAAAAATATCTCAAGACTGATTTTTCTAAGGTTTTATGGACTGATGAAATGAGAGTGAGTCTTGATGGGCCAGATGGATGGGCCCGTGGCTGGATTGGTAAAGGGCAGAGAGCTCCAGTCCGACTCAGACGCCAGCAAGGTGGAGGTGAAGTACTGGTTTGGGCTGGTATCATCAAAGATGAGCTTGTGGGGCCTTTTCGGGTTGAGGATGGAGTCAAGCTCAACTCCCAGTCCTACTGCCAGTTTCTGGAAGACACCTTCTTCAAGCAGTGGTACAGGAAGAAGTCTGCATCCTTCAAGAAAAACATGATTTTCATGCAGGACAATGCTCCATCACACGCGTCCAAGTACTCCACAGCGTGGCTGGCAAGAAAGGGTATAAAAGAAGAAAAACTAATGACATGGCCACCTTGTTCACCTGATCTGAACCCCATTGAGAACCTGTGGTCCATCATCAAATGTGAGATTTACAAGGAGGGAAAACAGTACACCTCTCTGAACAGTGTCTGGGAGGCTGTGGTTGCTGCTGCACGCAATGTTGATGGTGAACAGATCAAAACACTGACAGAATCCATGGATGGCAGGCTTTTGAGTGTCCTTGCAAAGAAAGGTGGCTATATTGGTCGCTGATTTGTTTTTGTTTTGTTTTTGAATGTCAGAAACGTATATTTGTGAATGTGGAGATGTTATATTGGTTTCACTTGTAAAAATAAATAATTGAAATGGGTATATATTTGTTTTTTGTTAAGTTGCCTAATAATTATGCACAGTAATAGTCACCTGCACACACAGATATCCCCCTAAAATAGCTAAAACTAAAAACAAACTAAAAACTACTTCCAAAAACATTCAGCTTTGATATTAATGAGTTTTTTGGGTTCATTGAGAACATGGTTGTTGTTCAATAATAAAATTATTCCTCAAAAATACAACTTGCCTAATAATTCTGCACTCCCTGTAGTTCAACTGTTCTTTGGTCCTTATTTCTTTCTTTGTCTCCTCTCCTCAAGGTGCTACTCCAGTATTGGGAAGGTGCAGGATGCCTTCATCTCTTACCGGCAGTCCATTGATAAATCGGAGGCCAGTGCTGACACCTGGTGCTCTATAGGGTAAGAGCAAAATTTGTCATGTGTTGGCTATGCTGAGAAGTATGATTAAGGTCACAACGAAGAAGGTGAAGCTCTTTAGGTCTGACTCAAAATGGCTGGTGGAGAAGCAGCAGCTGCATAGAGGACATGGAAAAAGTGTGAAAGGATCTATTGTTAGAATTATGAAGAACAGATTAGGTCCCCTGAGAACTGTGAGTTTGTAAGAGGATAATGACCTAAATCCTGGAAGATGGCAAGAGAATAATTTCCTATCTTTGCCTCTGGGTCCAGGGTGCTTTACCAGCAGCAGAACCAGCCTATGGATGCACTGCAGGCTTACATCTGTGCTGTTCAACTGGATCACAGCCACGCCGCCGCCTGGATGGATCTGGGCACTCTCTACGAATCCTGCGGCCAGCCGCACGACGCTATCAAGTGCTACATCAACGCTACTCGCAGCAAGGCCTGCCTCAACACTGCTGCACTCACACAACGTATCAAGCTGCTGCAGGTAGAGCTGGCCTTTACATAAACCCAACGCACTTTGTTACGTGTTGTGCATTTTGGTGTGTGCGTGTATTAAAGTGACGTGTTAAGTGCCAAACATTGCCAAAGCAATCAGCTTTTTGAATTGCAGGCTGCGTGTTTGTCCTTTTGATTTCTGGTAACAGAGATATGAATAATAATTCATATTGGTATTTTGTTTTGGCGTTTTCCCCTCACTTTATTGTAAAGCATTCCTTCATGGCATTGAACATTTTAGTATATCACCTATATAAGGTGTGATCAAAAACATCTGAGAATTGCCCCAAGAAAATGTAACTTTACCAAATTTGTAATTTTTCCTTTAAGGTCATCTTTTTGTGGAGGTCAGAATGTTTTCAGCATGGCTGCATTTGTAATATTGCTCTCTGGAAGTCCCGTCTTGCACTTGCACGCCTGCGATCTTCAAGCAAAGACGGCAAACATCAACCAATCAAGTTTTAAACTGATCCAACTGTGGTTTTGAGTGCTGGGCCAGCTTCAGTTTTCACTTGAAAATTCACAACATGTCAAAAGCTCAGGAGAGGTAAAACCAGAGTGGGCGTGTGAGTTTTTTAGTATTGAGTAAGTTCCCCTGAGTTTGGCCACCAGAGTCAGACTCTTGGTGTGGAGTTCTACTATAACACCAGAGAAATGTATCTGGCTGTGTGCAGATACAAAGCAAAATACTTTTTTTTTTTTTTTTTTTTTTTGGCTACAGAAAATAGTCTTGTGTCACAATCTACCCTACTAGCAAGTGCAAGTGGTCAAAATGGGACTTCCGCTTACCTACAAATAGCTACAAGCTTTTCAGACATCCACAAAAAGGTGACTTTGAAGCAGAGATCAGCCAAATAAAACCAGCCAAAGTGTTTTTATCTTCTTCTGTTTTTTTAAACGGGCTCCTTTGAAGATTTTTTGATCACAGCACGTACACGAGCAGTAACTTTTCTAGTATCTTTTTTTTTTTTGTCCAACCCAAGTTCAGCACTAAAGTTTGTGTCTTACACAATTTCTCCTAGGCTCAGTTGTGTAACCTACAACCAGGTAGTCTGCAGAATAAGAGTAAAATGCTTCCTAGTATTGAGGAGGCATGGAGCCTACCCATTCCTGCTGAGCTCACGTCCAGGCAGGGGACCCTGAACACTGCACAGACACAGCAGGTGAGATCCAGCTTATAAAGGAAACTCCAGTCTCTTATAAACTAGTTAAACTGTAAATTGAAGAGGATTGTTTAAGCCTTGCCCTCATACTTTTAGAGGATTTAACTACATCATAGTCATTTTCCAAAATTCTGGCTGGCATCAGTGTTCAATATGGATCCAAAGATAAAAAGCATGAAAGAACTGGAGTGAGGCCCATTTTGCAATAATCTTAATTGCTAAAGTGCAGTTTCCCTTCATAGCCCCTCTCTCATCAAAAGGCACGTGTTAGAATTACTAAGGATTTCTACAAAGAACTCATCATGCCACACTGCTTTTATCTTTTTTACAAAAATGCACAAATCTTATGCAGACATTGCAACAGAAAATGCTGAAAATGCATGTCTAATGAGCATAGCATATCGAGTAGTACGAATGCATGGATTTGACCTGTGTTTGTCATGAATGGCATACGCGAGTTTTGATTGCCACAACTGACTTAGAAAAAAAGACTGAGGCTCAACTCCACCACTGTCACATCAGTTTTAACCCTTCTTGTTTTTTCTGTTTGTCTGTTAGTAAAATCCTTAAGTCCTCATTTTGGCTTCAAATCACCATATTTGCATCATGCTTCATCTGTGCCACAATAATAATGAGGTCATTTTCAGTGATTCTAAGTATTGATCAGAGTGAACCAAGTGATATCCTGTCTGCATTAGTGACTTTACATGAACAGAATATGAGATGTTCAAACTACTTTCCTGTAAAGCAACTAGGGATGCTCTCAATACGATTTTAGTAACAGACTGTGAATAATCAAGGATTCACATGAATTAAAGACAGTGGCTGCAATCTGATTTTAGTCAAACGACCAAAATTGTTTTACTCAGTGTGACCTGAAATGAGTGACTAAGCCCATAAGCTCGTGGGAAAAGCATTTAAACCCATCAGGATCGAGGGCCGTTTATCCATAGACTAGTCATTTCACAACCACAGGTATCACCCCTCGTCGCCATTACAAAGAATGCAGATTTAAGCCACTTCAAGCTTGCTTTACTTTTTGGATTCTGAAAGAGAGGGAGAGAGAGCTGTGTCAGTGCCAGGTGAACAAGAGGCCGATGCAAAGCACTCGACTGCTGGCTATAGACTGTTTGCCAGGCATTGTTTGGAAGGAAAAGGCTAAAGAGATCTGAAAGTCACAGAACTCTAGTGGCAGTCGCTGTGTTGGCAACATTGGGGTTAAGTGAAACATGATCATCACTGCTGAGAGAGAGTGGGAAGTCAGGCACAGAAACTAAGGCTTTTTATTTCCTCATATGTGAATCCTGAACCCAACAAAAACTGTTTCATTATCAAATATCCAGTTACAGCCCTAAATGCAACAAATAGCACATTGTTTCACATAATAATCACAGTATGAATACTCTGATTACCACCTTAATCCATCTCAGTTATTTAGATTAAGGTAAACCATATTTGATATCAGAGTATTGCCATACAAGCATTGTTTAAATGCTCAATGTTTTTGCATGTAAATGTGTAGTATGGACCCTGTCCTTTGATCTCAGTGTGGGGAAAGTTTGGATACTTTGGCTCATTTTTTTAAATTTTAGCTTACTTTTTTTTTGGGGGGGGGGCAGCTTTACTGTTGTTGATAGTCCAGTGTGTAGTCACAAACTGTCTTTGATGCATTTTTAGGCCTGTAAAGGGGAGGGAGGCCAGTCTGCCAGCAATCATGCAGATCCGCAGGCCAGTCCTGCTAAGAAGAAACGCACTGCCAGCCCAGCCAAGGTACAGCCAGGGATGCTACTGTGTGTGATGGTGGAGAGTTAAAAATATGGTGCATGGTACATATTTGTGTCTCTTTTACAGGGTGCTGCAGACTCGTGGGGAAACACCACCAATCAACAGCAAATCAAGCTTCAGGTAGGAACATGCATTTCTTAATTTGGTAATTATTACTATTTTTCACAGAGGCTTCACATTTTAGTGGTTTACATTTGCATAATATGCAAAAGATCCAAGGTTGGAGCCCAATAGGGGATGCAAGACAGACAAAACAAAACAAAAAAAATTGCCAAATCAAACTTTATTACTGTTACACATGATTCTGATTTAGAAGAAAATGTAAAGTCTGATCTGACATCTGACTTTTATTAGCTAAAATGAGACATACTCAAAGAGGTCGCTTTGGGGGTTTATATGCATTTCACAGAACCACTTATATCAGCTCGTGATATTGTATGTTTAACATTTTTATCCTGTCTTGTCATTTTTCTTTATATCCTCCATGCTTCCCATCTGTATCACATTCATAAAGTTGATCATGGATTGTACTTGGACATCAGTTTCATTTATAAATTCCAATTACTCATTTATTTATTTATTTACATGGAACTCAAGTGTAAACCTAGAAACTCTTTAAAGATTGTAACACTTTTATATGAAAATAACTGAAGCAGTCATTTAAAATTTTAACATATATGTTTTTTATTTTACTTTTTAGGTTAGTTGTCATTAAGGATAACAATCTCAGAATCCCCATATAGTATGGGTAAAAATGACAAAAATACCATTAGGTTGTGTTTCTCTGCAGCTACTTTAATTGCCAAAACTCAATGACAAATTTATATTGGCATAATGTAATCAGCTGGACTTTTGAGTCCATTGTCTTGAACTACAGCTGCAGATGTAGTGTTAATTCTGCTCAGCGTCATTGCTGAGGGCGTTGCTACCTGTTGTCCGAGGTGGTGGGATTGAAGATTGTACAATGAGACAAGGTCGAATGGTGTCAGAGACTGCCACCACAAAAACACAGAAAGGGATAGGGCTAGCTTGTCATCATGACTGAAGTTTAGAAATAAGAAAAGGAAAATTGATGACAAAATAGATGAAAATAATACACAAAAAATGCTAAAGTTAATAAACCAAATATATTTGGGTGTTAATTAAAACATGTGTGTCTTGCTCAAGTAATAGATATGTGTGGGGAATGCTACCTGTGCATTTGGTAGTAAGCTTTAATAAGTGATCTTCTAATTTTAATGCAACACTGTTGTGAAATGTACAGCACCTGGAACACTTGCGGACCAACCGAGCAAACCTCAACCCCCACCAGTTGCAGATGCTGGAGCAGCTGGAGAAGCAGTTCTCGCTCATGCAGCATCATCAGCAGGTACACACATGCTACCTTGGTTATTAGTGACGTGAGTTTCTACTGGCTAATGTGTAGGAGGTTTATATTTTACATACAGTTATGATGGACATGAATGTCAAGGCATTGTTGGGCTTTCAGTGATTTCTCAACCTCTTAGTTTGGTCTTCATGAATAAGTTTTGGCATAATTCTGGTTGGAGTGGCCACACACTTGTACCACGTACTTATAACACTGGTTTATCTAATTACATTTAAAATTTGACTACAAGAGAAGTGATTGGCTTGTGTAAATCTACCATCTTCTTTGTGAGGTCTGCTTTGAGTCCCACTGTATGAGTGAGCGCTGTGAAACAAATCCTTTTCATGATACTACCTGCTGTAGCCCTTCATGGTCACCAAAGGGAAGTGCACAGGCCTTGGCAGTTGAGACACTTTTAGATTTTGATGAGCATCATTTTGATGAGCACACTCATTTGAGAAAGAAGGTGTCTTTTTTTTCTTATATGTGAATGATGTGAAAGAAAATGAGTAGCTTACAGCAGCAATTGACAGCTCAACATAACCTAAGCCTTCGTGTTCACATTAAGTGTGTGTGTAAACTCCTGATCAGAACAGTTTGTGTTAAGTGTGACTCTTTTCTCATTCTCTGCCCTGTATCAGATTCGGCAGCAGGCAGCAGCAGGTGGCCAACCGAGGCCCAGCCTTCCCAACGGCGAATTGGCTGGGCCCTCTCCCCACCACGCAGGCTTCTCTCGTACCTCCCCTCTCAATCACACAGCCACCCGGCCCCCGTGTGTCACTCAGCCCACAGCCAATGGATCCTGTTCCACAAGTCCTTCAGCGGGGCTGCCTGGACACCCGGACAAAAATCACAACCTGGGACTGGGAGGTGGCGGCGCAAGCAACGGAAACGTGCCTTACCCGCAGCAGAACTCTCTACCTCACAACTGCAAAGCCGTCAGTCAACCCAGCACCAGCAGCACTACCAGTAGTCCCAGTCAAGCAGACGAGACATGGAGGAGCCAACAACGCAACACTACCACTCAGGTACACTGTTGACTGCTTTGAAATGGCTTTGTTTTGCACAACAGCAATTCACATTCACTGGCCACTTTAATGAGTACATACTAGCACCAGGTTTGACCTCCTTGTGCTGTTAGAACTGCCTTAGTTCTTAATGGCATAGATTTAGCAAGATGCAAGAAATATTCATCAGACATTCTGGTCCATGTTGGTTGTAACATCAACAGGTCACCTTTACCACATCTACACACCTAAATACTTTGAGTTGCTGCCATGTGAATGACTGATTAGATTGGTGAACTTGTAGACCGTTTGCACATGTCACTTTCTGCATTATTTTGTTTCTGCATGTTTTTCATGTGAATTATTTTGGCTCATTGAATGCACCATTTATTAATCAGTATGTCTCACTCTCTCTCTAGGGGCTTCAAAAAGGTCCAGGTTCACATTCGGCAGGTCCTAATGGAGAACCCCCTTTTTCTTCTTCCTCCTCCCCTCAGACCTCGTTCACATCATCTGGCATTCTGAATCAGGTTGGACATTCCTCTGGGCCCTGCACAGCCTCTTCCTCTGCCTCGTCTTTATCCCCCACTTCCCCTCAGACAACCCCCAACCACTTGTCCTCACCTCCCCACTCCGCTACTACCTCAGGGGTCCACACCAAAGACACCACGCCTTCAGGGGGCAACACCGGCAGCAGTGCTGCAGCTGCCGCTTTGCCATCAGGTCAGGAGGCTGCCATCAGGCATTCCGGAGGGACGTCGCATAGTCCCAGCACCACCCCTGCGCAGGGATTGACTAATCACATCCAGCCACGGGTGACTGACGGCTCTGCCAGCGCGTCTCTGCCCAGCTCTCCTGCCCCCAGCGTGCTCAGTTCAGACAATCCTCTCTCAGCCTTGATAAAGGGAAAAGCTAATACTACCAGTAACGACAATAACAATAACTACAGCAACCACGGAGGGTCTTCCTCAGAGAAAATGAACAATGTCCATCCAGGTCTCAATGGCGCCACCAAGCCAGTTTCAGAGCACTCAGTGGCATCCTCGCCACTTTCTGCCACTGCGATGCCCTCTCCATGTTCAGCAGACCCTCACACCATTAACAGCCTCCCCTGCCTTAACAGCCCGTCCAGTACAAACAGTCAGGGGCCCACGCTCAATGGAAAGGGGCTGGAGGACTCCCAGAGCCCAATGAAGGTGGAGCCTTGTGGGGGGCCTCATAGACATTCTGGCCCTGCTGGCCTGGCTCCCTGGTCCTCAGTTTCCATCTACCCCAGCTCCAGTGAAATGCTCAAAGCATGCAGGTACGAAGTCAGTAAAGCTAAGACCACATATAGAATTCACTGAGTTAATATAGTGCATGCCCAAATTAATATTCATTTTACTCCGCTTTGGATTTAAGTGTAATTCTGAGTTTTTCAAACTTTTCAGCCTGCCATAAATTAGTCACAGAAGTTTATATAAGTACAAATTATTGTGTAAATCTAAAACTGAAACACCGCGAGAGCTAAAGACACCTGCAATGCCCTCTCCAGCTCACTGCTAACACCTGCCCATTATCTGTTAGGGTTGGGGTAACCGACACAAACCGTGTCGGTTAATGCAGCAGACACATTCATATGTATGAAACCATGTTGTGAAAGTGAGGAATGCCTTGATTCTTTGTTACATTTAAAAATGCCCTGATATTTTGACCCCGTACTATACACCATTTAGCTCCCTCCCAGCATCATTCACACTCTGCACTCATGTCAGACAGAGATCTGAAGTGTACATGTGCTTAAATGTTTGTGTGAACCACATAGATTTGTAACTGTCACAGTGCTAGAAACTTGTTTCTTCTCGCTCTTTCCTTCTTTAGAGAAATGTGGAGGACATTTTTGCCTTTAATCTTCAAGTCATGCAGAGTTAGGCCATCGCTCATGTTGGTCCCTCTCCTTATCGTGTTTTTGGGGGTTTTTTTTATTTAAGAGCAGAATGACAAGCAGCTAATTTAGAAAAATCATCCATGTTTGCCTTCCAGTTAGATAAGTTGCAGGGTTTCCAGCACAAAAGTCATTAGACCCAAAAGCTAATGCTAACTGGTGGCACAGAGAGAGGGATGCGCTGTCAGACTTGTAATAAAGAGATGTACATGCAGTGATGTGAAGTGTCAATGAACCTCTAGTGAAATTACCGTAAACCAAAAGTTGTTTTTCTTTTTTTCTTTTTTTCTTACTGATTTATTGATTTGTGTCTGTCACAAAGCAGGGCAGTTAGAAATAGTGGTTCCAGATACAGAAGCAACATCAAAGCACGAATGAAAGGTGTATGAGCAGTTGATGGTAACACTATATTAGTATATGTTAGGGGTCTCAAACTTGTGGCCCAGGGCCCACTTGCAGCCCACATCACCCCTACTTGCGGGGGATTTGGCCCAAGAAGTTACTTTTTTTTTTTTGTTAGGGAGGATTTATTTGTTGTTGAGTGCAATGTTAAAGTAAGTTCTTTAAAAAGCAAAAAATCATTTAACATGAAGGCAATATGAGCAGAGAGCACAAACTTGTTGAGGGATTGGCTGTATTAGTTCAGTGAGCTGCATTCTCAATCATCCAGGAAAGTAAATCTCCAAAAAGTTGATTCTGTTCATCTGGACGAAACGTTTCGTCACTCATCCAAGTGACTTCTTCAGTTTTCTTCTTGAGTAGAAGTTACTTGGATGAGTGATGAGTGACGAAACATTTCTCCCACAAAACGCTACGTCCAGATGAACAGAATCAACTTTTTGGAGATTTTCTTTCCTGGATGATTGAGAAGGCATCAAGACATTATAAAGGGAAGGAGAGCGAAGGGCGAGTTCACAAAATGAGGCACACTAAGCACTGATGTTTCAGATTTCTACCTAAGCCGATACACAGCGTGATGATCTCGTGTTCTTTACCTGCAGGAATCTGGGGAAGAACGGCCTGTCGACCAGCAGCATCCTCCTGGACAGGTGTCCCCCACCACGGCCCCCTCGTGCGCCATCTCCTCCACTGCCAAAGGACAAACTCAATCCCCCAACACCCAGTATTTATGTGAGTACAGCTGTGCCATATAAGGAGAAGTATTCATCATGTTGTTGATTCTCAGTATCTTAGCTACAGCTAACAAGCACAAACACTCTAAGCTCCTTTTTAATGCACTGATACTCTCAGTAAGCCTGGAGTCAGTTCACGTTTTCCTGTCTGACATACAGCTAGAAAACAAGAGGGATGCCTTCTTCCCCCCCCTTCATCAGTTCTGCACCAATCCCACCAACCCGGTCACTGTCATCAGAGGACTGGCTGGAGCACTCAAACTAGGTAAGAGGATGGGATGGCACAGTTTTGTAAATTAGGTGTTTTCCGTGTTGAGGGTTGCAAGTGCGGCTGGTGTGGCTGACTCGATGTTTCTTTCCCAGTCTCACATGGCTCTGTGGGTGTGTCTCTGAAATCACAGGAGGGAGCATGTTGTGTGGATAACTTTGTATGACATGTATGACAACAGCACCACCTGCAAGCTGAAAATGTTACTGCACACATTTCCTGTGGAGAAAACTAGTTGGATTTGCACCAAAAAAATAATATAAAAAAAATCACTACCATCAGCTCTTTCCCCCCCCCAACTATTATGTAACAGATTGTCCTCAGGTTATTAATAAAGAAAATAAAACAAAAACCAGTTCATGTAACATACGTGTTCCACTCTGTTCCCCTTAAGTCACAAGTTCATATCGATGGTTCGCTAAAATCTATTTTAACACTTGTTTAAAATGATGTAAGATGCATGAAAGCTGTTCTAAACTCTTCCTTGCTTCCTCATCCTCAGACTTGGGCCTGTTCTCCACTAAGACACTGGTGGAGGCTAACCCAGACCATTTAGTGGAGGTGCGGACTCAGCTGGCTCAGCCCACCGATGAGAACTGGGATCCCAGCGGCAACAGGAAGATGTGGCGCTGTGAGAGCAGCCGCTCACACACCACCATCATCAAATACGCCCAGTACCAGGCATCGTCCTTCCAGGAGTCTCTGCGGGTCAGATTTTAATTGAAGTTCTTATTTTGGCTTTCAAGTAAAAAGATAATCAGGATCAAATGCTTGGTTTTGTTTGTTAATTTTCACTACAAAACTCTGACCTTGTATTATGTTACAAATCAGCCACCTCCCATGTTACATTGAAAATATTTTCACCGTGTTGCTGAGTATGTTACCAGCCTATAAAAATCTTTTCTTTAACAGGAAGAAAATGAGAAGAAAAAGGAGGTGGAAGCGGAGGCGGGTTCCTCAGACGGGTGAACTTTCTCTGTCTTTCTGTGTAGATTTGAAAGCTTTGCGAGCTCTTGTTTCTGTTATTAATGACCTTTTACGCTCTTGCTCTTAGTGTGAAGCGAAGGAAGGGTCTGTTCAAACACATCAAGTTTGGCACCAACATCGAACTCTCAGATGACAAGAAGTAAGTGACTCATTCATTTTAGTCGATGAAACGTGTAGAGCGATTTGCAGTTGATGAAAGATGAAGCACTAGTCCCTTTTCTTCGTTTCATTGACCTCTGCCCTTTCAGGTGGAAGCAGCAGCTGCAGGAGCTGACTAAGTTGCCTGCCTTCGCCAGAGTGGTGTCAGCTGGTAACCTGCTCAGTCACGTAGGTCACACAATCCTGGGCATGAATACTGTGCAGCTCTATATGAAGGTGCCAGGGAGCAGGACACCAGGTATAGATCAACGCAGTGACCACAAGTGTGTGTGCAGTCTTTTGTCTCACTCTGTCTCACTCTGAGTAATCGTGCTTTTTCATAGGTCACCAAGAAAACAACAATTTCTGCTCCGTCAATATTAATATTGGTCCTGGGGACTGCGAGTGGTTTGCTGTGCCTGAGCCATACTGGGGCGTCATCAATGAATTCTGTGAAAAGTACGTGGACAGAAAAGATCGTTTGAAGTCTGTTAGGTGAAGCTCAAAGTGGTTCATTGTATCTGATGATATATTTCTTTATTTTACAGGAACAACATTAACTACCTGATGGGCTCCTGGTGGCCCAACCTGGAGGACTTGTATGAGACCAATGTGCCTGTTTACCGCTTCATCCAGCGTCCCGGGGACTTGGTGTGGCTTAATACAGGCACAGTTCATTGGGTTCAGGCCATCGGCTGGTGCAACAACATCGCGTGGAATGTCGGATCCCTTACAGGTTAGGAAAGGAAAGCTCCTTCTCCATCGGGGCCAGCTGTATGACTGAATCATGCACAGATGAACATAAATATGTGCTTTTTTCTTCAGCCCATCAGTACAAGCTGGCGGTGGAGCGCTACGAGTGGAACAAACTGCAGAGCGTCAAATCCATCGTTCCCATGATCCACCTCTCATGGAACATGGCCAGGAACATTAAAGTCTCAGACCACAAGCTTTATGAGATGATCAAGTAAATGCCTGTAGATTCATCATCTCATTCTTGGTTTTGTGTGCATGTTACCTTGATCTTACCTCAGGTGTGTTTCTGTTTCTTAGGTATTGTTTGTTGCGCACTCTGAAGCAGTGTCAGATGCAGAGGGAGCTGCTGCTGGCTGCCGGGAAGGAACTGGTGTGGCATGGGAGGACCCAGAACGAGCCGGCACACTACTGCAGCATCTGTGAAGTAAGCGCAGCCCTGCTCATTTGTATTTTCTTTCCTGCTGCAGGCATGCCATTCGATCGTCACTTTTCCTACTTTGGTAACGCTTGTGCACCTGCTATTTTGCACCTAGGTGGAAGTGTTTGACCTGCTGTTTGTAACCAGCGAGAGCAACAGCAGGAAAACATACGTGGTGCACTGCCAGGACTGTGCCCGTAGGGGGAGCACTAACCTGGACAACTTTGTGGTGCTGGAGCAGTACAAGATAGAGGACCTCATGCAGATTTATGACCAGTTCACACTTGTAAGTATCGGGCACAAATCCACCAGGGCGGGCCACAGAGAACCATGAAATGCTTCAGTGTGTGCTTCTTTGTCCCCACAGGCGAGTCCCCTGCCTTCCTCCTCTTGATGGTGATATTCTCTCGTTCTGAGGACTTTTAGTACCACAAATCAGAAACTCTCCGGAAACCTTGTTTTTTCTTTTCTCTCTCTCTCTTTTTTTTTTCTTTTTTTTTTTTTTAAGTTTGTTTCTTCTGATATTCAGGAAGTAAGCCGGCAGTCACCCAACTGCACCCTGTAGCTAATCCCATAAGGCAGCTGCCTGAAAGCTGTGTGTCTATGCAACCTGCCCAGAGTGGTGTGCCACCCCAACCCCCCCACCCACCCACCCAAACAGGTGGACTAGAGGGGGTGAACGGTAGCTCCACCTGTCATCACGACCAGACTGTTCTACTGCTGGCTCAGCTGGACTTCACCCCAAAAACCACACAAAATCACAAAAGGAGGAGAAAAGTCAAATTTTGTACATATTAAGTTTAAACTGGCAACATCATCACGCAAAGACTACTGACTCGATAGTTTTCCTGTTCCCCGCCATTTTTGTCTTCTGTTTGTGAGTTCACAAGAGCTTTGTTCCCTCCTTCCCCTCGATGACACAAGTACATTAGCATAGCGGGTCTTTTGTATGTTAGACACCTCCTCGGTCAGGAACATGAGTTAAAAACTGTTTTGTAATGCGAAACGTTGAGTGACAGATTCTTTGAGACATTTCCCTTCGTTTGTTTGTTTTGGATTTTTTGTAATCACTTAAGTTTTTTTGATTATGCTGCAAGTATGATGAGACTTTGGTTCCTTTGGGTTGAGGGAGAGGAAATGAGTTGTAGGCCATGTCACAAAGAAAAAGGGTTGCACATAGTTGAAAGAGTGAACTTAAATTTGTGATGTTTTCTTTTTGTATTTGGTTGTAAATTACACTATTTATAAATGCCTATTTATTGCCTGAAAAATATTTGTTGATGGAATGCTGTACTTTTTTTTTCCCAGAGTACCTGCCATTAAATTTGAAGGAGCCTTGTGAT
Source organism: Rhamphochromis longiceps (assembly GCF_057381845.1). Classification (NCBI taxonomy): domain Eukaryota; kingdom Metazoa; phylum Chordata; class Actinopteri; order Cichliformes; family Cichlidae; genus Rhamphochromis; species Rhamphochromis longiceps. Next base: position 12,491,780 of record NC_140572.1, read on the forward strand.
TTTTTTAATGCAGGGCCCCTCATAACGTTTTCTATATGAATAAAACTGCTTAGTAAGCATTGTACAGAGACCTTACATTGAAATGGGTTTATTGTTTGAAGGATGTTTTATGCGTCAATAAACAAAACCGGTCTTTATTTACATCTGCAGCTGTGTTGTGTCTGTGCAAACAGTGCTGTCTGCTTGTTGGGTGGAAAGTGAAAATATTCCATACATGCCAGAATTATCAGTATCATCATCCAGCAATATAAAATTAAATGCAGTTAAATGTTTAAAGTTTATGTAACACAAGACGAGTGCAGAGCCTGCAATACAAAGGATGTAGATAAGATACAAAAATGTATTATTTTTTAAAAAATTTAAAGACCGGTTACTGAAAGGCTTCCATGTGGATGGGTGGAATGCTAATTTATCATTGCATCCAGAAAATGCAACATTCATTCACTTGTTCTAAGATTAAATTTATTTTTCACCTCAAATTTCTACACACAATACTCCGTAACAACAAACTAAAAAAGGTTGGCTTTAAATTCTTTCAAATTTAGCCATCGTCCTGTCCTTATCAGTGCTGCTGGAACCCATCCCAGAGCGCTAACACAGTGAGACAGACAACCATTTGCACTCGTGGTCAATTCGTGCATGTTCTTGGGAGGAAGCTGGAATACCGCGAACCACTGCACCACAGTGCTGCTCTAATTTATTAAATGTAAGATGCAAAAATTATAACATGTGCGCCAGAATCCAAGCCTTTCCCCAATACTTTGTTGAAGCACCTTTGGCAGCAATTACAGTCTCAGGTCTTTTGAGTATGATGCTACAATCTTGGCACATATTTTTGGGCACTTTCTCCCATTCTTTGATGGGGAGCTTCAGTGCACACCCATTTTCAAATCCCTCTCCAGAGATGGTCACTCAGGTTCATCATCATCACCCATGGGTTGGAGAAGAGCATGCTAAACGTCCTGTGGTGAATTTGGCTTTCAGGCTAACACATACAGCTCTTCAGCTTTCAGATGTATTTTATGTTTGATTTGCTATTTTCCCAAATTAGATGTGTTACCATAGCCAGCTTTGCATCGTACAAATGATGGAAATGCAGAGATCACAAGTTGCCACAAGTTTTGACAAGTTGCCACATGTGAGACTGCTTTCAGCTAGCCGCTGTCACAGCTGCCCTGAGTGTTTGTCATGGCAGGACTGTCACTACATGCCCTTGGGCTCATTGTTCCTCTAACCCAGATGTGCTCTGGTATGGAAACTTTGGTATTCAGTAGGACTGATGCAATTTAGTCTGCACACAGCCTGTGTTTTGTAGCAGGCTGTGAAAATGCTCTTGAACACTGTAAAGTTGAAGATTTTTAACACTGGAGTCTCTGTGTGGATCGACTTCTTTTTCCAGACAGCCTCAAGTGAAACCTAAAGGTACTGCAGTTGTTATCAATCCCTCATTTTCCAGCTCTGGAGGTTGCCCTTTGGGGTTCACAGCCTGCTCCAGTCGACTAGCATGGGTTCAAAGGAGGTCTATTATGCTCAGTCCAGAGTTAGAAATTTACAGGGCAAAATAACCCTTTAGTTAATCTTATACTGGCGTTATGGTTTAACGGGCAGTTTTACTTAGAAAGCTTCCTGACTGAGTGAAGTGACCTGGACGTATCTGCACAGCAGCTTCAAAGAGACTGTGTTAAATTCTTTTACTAATGAAAGGTGTTTCAGTGCTTCCTCCATTACCTCCTTTATCAGATGATACTGGAGCATCCTTTCTAAAGAGAAAAGGAGATAATATCATCACACAGTTTAAAACCACACACCATCTGACTGTCCACAAACGTAAGTAACTCGACAACTAATGCTAGATAGACTGGTTCTTAAACACACCGTTTCTGCTCTACTTGAGGACTTTATAATAAAAAACGTCTCATTCATACAAGTGCTTTAAAAAAAACAAAAAAAACATCTAAGTGCTTTCTGTCCAACTGGAGGAACGGGAGTAACTCAGGGTTCAGTATCTTGCGCAAGGACACTTCAGTAAAATCTGCTTCTTATGAATTTGTTTCCTAATAGCTGTATTGAAATGATCAAAGTAAAGAGAAGGTTGTAGAGTGATGCGGTATGCATTGCTTTGTCTTGAGGATTCCTGGTAAGCCCTTTCCTACAGAGATCTGTGGTTTTAATAAAGGCAGTGTTGAAGTACATCAAACAGCAGGGTGAGCAACATCTTTTAGTACAGCTGTTTCATGTTGCTTTTGTGATTAACATTTTGCTTTAACCTTGGTTTTCCCCCGCCCTGCCCACGTTTATTTAGCCTGCATAACAGAGAGCAGGGTATAGACATGAGGTGATGCGTCTAATATGCTATAATCTTTGGGATGTTGTAGTTTTAACTTCACCTTCACCTTAACTTCATCTGTCAGATTTAAGAATACTCATGGAAGGGTCGTTGGATTGTCCTCATGAATACTTTTCCACTACAACAAGAAAAAGACTTTAGGCTAAATGTCTATATCAGCTACAAGCATTTATCTCATGCTACAGCCTCACAGTTCATCTCCTGTCTGAAACAAGCCATTTTGGATCTTCTCCCTTTCTTCTGATTGGCTTCTCCTCACAAGCAAAAACTAAACTAACATAACAATAAAGAGGAAATATACTTTGTACTTTTAGTCTTTAGTTATCGAAACTTGCCTGATGAGGCTTTGACAGACGTATTTATTGAGACTGTAAGTCAGCTGCTTTTTAGCTAATTAGAAAATGTCAAACTATCATAACTCTGAAACAAATACTGTAAAACCACTGTCATTTAATGGTCGGGCATTGTACAGCTACAAGCATTTCACCCCCATGTCATATTGTGTATGGTTGTGTGTGTGTGACAAATAAAATTTGAATTTGAATTTGAAAACAGCAGATGAGAGGTCAAAAAAGCTGCAACTTAAGAAAAGAAAAGAACAAAACACCATGTAAAAAGAAAAAAACAGATGAAGTGTTTCTTTGTGACAATAAGACCAGCTGCACATGTAAGTTACTGTAAGTTACATGCTTACAGTAAAGAGCTAATGGCAAACATGCAACTACAGTATTGCATGAATTGTGATATAAACACACATTACCTGCATCCTTTTCTCCCTCACTATGCTAAAGAATCCTCCGGTTTTTGGCTCATAGTGAAAACTTCTCTACACGCTGACCTAATTATTTGACACTATGGCCACATTTCATATGAACAACTAACAAAATGAAAAAAACATTTTTATTTTTTGTTTATTATATATTTTATGCTACTAGAATGACAAATGTTCTTTTTTACGAACACAAAATGCTGACAATTATAAGACGGCTCGGTGTGTTCAGAGACAAACATAATCAGATTGGTGGGGCCTGACTGATGCAACAGTACAGATCAGCCTCCCACTACCAAAACTACAGGTGGCTGAAAACAGTTTGATACGGTGCCAAACAGCAGTTGAGACAGCTGTCCTGTGTTTGTGGCTGTTTGGCCCGTGCTCTGTGGGTGGTCATTTCCACCTTCACTGGAGCAAAGCAGGAAGTGAGTCAGTGTGATGGCCATCGCCTGCGTCTTTGAATGAACAGTTTTTGGCTCTATCTCTGCCTGCACTTTTTGTTTGTTCACTCACCTTGCTGTTCCTCCTACTAATACGATCAATTTAAATACTGTACACTACCCTTTAAAAGAGAATCCTTTAAAAAAGCTAAAGTCATGCTTGGCCTGCTACTTTTTGTAGCTGATGCACACATTAGAGTGAAAATAGATGAGCCTCTTGTTACAGGTGAATGCATAGGTTCTCATACAAAATGATGTATTTTAGTTGAGATTCCTCATAGCACACATAAAGAAAAAGAAATCTGGAAATACCCCGGCTCTAGTTACCCTTTTGGATTTTGTGATTTCTGTCAGCTCAGTGCATTTCTTCCTGTTAAACCCTAACTTCATATTAAAGATCCTTTAATAATACTACCTGCCTTCAGTCCTGCAGCGTCAGCAACTGGGTCCACGCTTGGCTGCTATTTGTCCATTCTTTGGTTTTTCTACAGCAGGCTGCCAGTAAAAATTTAACTTTGCCAAGTGGATCAGTAAGAGAGCAATTAAAATAGTTTTGCTCACAGGGCTTCAGTTTTCTTTAAATTATTTCACAGAGTTGTTGAGCTGTGCGATATACTGCTTAGGGTAGCGCTTAAAATATTACATTTAGAATCACTGAAACATGTGTGTGAAAGCACTTCCCCAAAAAGAAATAAAATATGAAACAGGCCACCTAATTTCTTGTTTGTTTTTTGGTGTAACTTGTTTGCTTGAACACAGCTGAGGTCTCCTTCAGTGCTTGCTGGTTTTGTGCACAGAATTCACGAGGGAGCCTGTTATTCCACCATATTCAGTCCAGTGCAAGTGTGCCACAGTCAGACTGTGTGGCATAACAAAGTCATGATGCCTCATTAAATGTCCCCATGGTGCATCCAGTTTCAGTGGGGAACTGTTTCTTTATAAAATCCAAATGACGTCTATAAGTACAGAAATGGAAACAAAATAATGACCCAGAGCAAAGCAGCTGAGAGAAATCAAAAGCTTTTCTGATGTTCTGCCTACAATCAATATAACGTTCTGTCTTTATCCTCTACCCACTAGGTTGTCACATTTGGTAATTAAACAGTGTAGTTTTTTTAGAGGTGCTGTGCAAAATCTACTTTACGTTTCCCCCCTAAGAGAAGAACAGATAATTCCGTGATTTACAACTGAGGAAAAGAGGAACTTTGATAATTGTCGGTTTGTAAAAGAGGAACAGAAAGTGCCTTCCACCTCCGGGCTAATAATGGTTCAGAAATGTTACAACCAGCTAAATAAATAGTGAAATGACTGACTGGCTCCATTTGATTAAACTGTTTCTACATTTATGATCAGTTTAACAGCCTTGATTTAATCTGACTCTATGTAATGACAGCCCAAACCTCAAGTAAAAGAAAGAATAAAGATATCTGTTATATTCACAGTGTTTTGAAATGGCATGTGATAGCAATATAACTCCAGACTCAGTTATATTAATGTCTCAACATAAACCAAGCCACTGGCCTTCCCTCTGGGGTTAGAGTTTGAGCTCAGTGAACGCTCCTTTTTCACCTACTTTTAGAACTCCCATGTGGGAAAGCTCATAACAGAAAAAGGGTTAAATGAATGTGCCCTGTGGCTAAAAAAACAAACAAAAAACCCAGTCATACCCCTAACCTTAGATAAGTTGAGGTTGACTTGGACACGAGATCTGGCAACTTTGCTTTTATATATAGGAAGTTTACCAAAATACAACCTTACTGTAAAGTGCATTTATAAATCTGTCTGCAGTTATTTAGATTACACTCAGTCTGACCCTGACCACTATTGTCTGGAGACTGGTTGCCTCCCACCAGTCGACCTGTGCAATTAACTTGTCATGGAAAGTAGTTTCCCATTCTCAACCTCTGGGTGACCAATTTATTGCAATCACCGAGCAGCCACCATTTTTTCGTTGTCACACAGAGGTTGGTGCCTTATTTTGAGTCTACCGTGACTGAGCCATGAGTGCCGTAATTGCCTAGTGACCGGTCCAGTACCCAGCCTCTGATCGTAGGTTCCAGCCCTCCTTCAACTCATCTTGATAAACAGCTGGAAATGGATTGATGTTTCCACTGCAGCTGGATGGAATGAAATGGATACATTTTCCAAAACTTGTTTGATTCTCTTTCTTTTCCATCTCATTAGAATGAAATCGTTGAGAGAAATGGACAGATAATTTGCTGTGCACATCCATTTCCTGTTACGTTTGCAACGTGAACCAGCAGTATGTCTGCAAATGTCTTTTATTTCAAACTACAAAGGTTATTTTTAAACAGATGTGACAGTACCCTGCAGTCCACCATTCTTTGTGGGCCTCACAAGCCGGATCAATCCAAATATTGATAGTATTGATACCAACCTCGGTATTGGTGTATCAATGGAAGCACGATTGGATCTACTCTTTAGTTTGTTTCTCTCTTCTAAGTTCAGAACGTAGCTGCTGTTCATCAGAAAATAGACACGTCTGTGCAAACACCACTCTTCTCATGCTGGTACTCTTTGCTCCATCCTCTCCTCCCTGCAGTCACGTGACTCAGCGGCACTGAGCAGAGCCAGGCAGACTGACGTGAGTAAGAAAGAGGAACATGGCGTAGAGGTGCTTTGTGGCTGTAAATGAAAACATTGTAATCAGTGATGTGTGTTTGAAAGAAACTCAGTACTGCACCAACTCATGTAAGGACAAGAAAGGGCATAAAAGAGAAAAAGCTTGAACATGAACTGTGAAAAATGAACACATGATTGTCAAGTCTGTTTTAATGATGTGACACATTTAAGACAGAACTGATGCAAAGTGCTTTTGAGACAGGCACATTTACATTCCAGGTTTCCAAAAAACCCGGAATGTAAATGTACATGAAATACTGAAAGGTTTTTTTTTACTGTGCTACCTGGTTACTGTGGAAAGTAAAACTCTCATAAATCATGACACACTGCTGTCCGCTGCATATGCTTCCTTTATAAGTTAAAAGCATCAATATTGGCATTGGTATTGACAATAACGGCCCTCTATTTACTTGGTATCATATCAATATCACAATTTGCAGTATTGCACAGGAAAGTGCATAAACCTGGCAACTGACCTCATCATTCTCTCACGTCATTTTTTATAGTGCTGGTTTAGTTCATTTTTTAAGGTACTCATTTGTGCACTGCTGTCTTCAGGTCCAGCTACAGGGCATTTTAATCAGGTCTGGGTTTTGACTTGGCCATTGCAACACCTCGATTCTTTTCTTGTAAAGTCTGTATGTTGTAAATTTGCTGCTGTGATTGGAATCATTGTCCTGTTGCACGATCCAAATTTCAGGGGTGTATAGCTTTTTATTTATTTTTCAGCTTAAAATATCACCCGCTTTAACTTAAAGTAGTTGTATGGTGATATTAGTTTTTACCACTAGATAGCAGTAGAAGCTTTGGTCTCTTATTCAACCCCCAAAATAACAAATACCCTGGATTTTCTGGATTTGATCCACATAGAAGCTTCAACAAACTAAAATAAAATGTTAAAGTTGGCTAGCTACTATTTTAATTTTTCAAGGAAAAGAATGCAGCAGCAGCTATTTACCACCAAAACTCCAGCGACCTCAGTACTGAATGTGTAAACTGCTGCTAGTATAGGACAAAACAAAACAAAATCCATCCATTAATCCATTGCAGCTTACAAAAACAACATTTTTTTTCTTTACCTAAAAAATTAACCACAGAGAGGAATTTATGCCAAAACAGAAAGCCTACTTTAAACAATTTGTAACACAGCAGTCAGGTCAATCATTCCTTTTCACTTTAAAGGTCCTCTTTAATTGTGTTGCAGTCTGTTCACACATCATGTTATGACAGTGTTATCTCTGCTAAGCTGCAGCAGGAGTGTCAAACAAAAAGTATGGCTTTGGCACTAAAAAAGCACCTGTGAGGAAAAGAAACCTTCATCAGAACTACTCATTTAATAACAAATATCATACTTGTTCTGTGGTTTCACCAAAATGTAATTTGCACCGAGGATCATCACTGGAAATCATTGGATCTCAACTAGATTTGATAAAGTTTGGCGCATTTGAATAATTTGGCAGCACATATATGACTATGAAATGGCTTGAGGCTAAGTTTCAAGTCAATGTTGAAGAGCCGCTTTTCACAGAAGTTTTTCTGGCATGTGACACGGGGAGTTGGACAGGTGTAATGAATAGTTGGCTGAATGGCTGCATTCAACTTAGTTGCTTTAATTTCAGCTCCTGAAACTGTACATGCTGTTTCACTGACACGCTGTGATTAATCGCTGGGACATTTGAATAGTTTGGGAGCATGTTGTTAAAACTTCTTTTCTATAGTCAGAAATTCATGACTTGTGAAAAAAAGCCTCTATATTATCTTTCTGTCTTTTATCTCACCAGTCCTTTTTAAATGGTAAATGGTCTGTATTTGTATAGGTCTTTACTTAGTCCCTATGGACCCCACTACATTCAGTCATCTACCTATTAACACACTGGTGATGGCCACAGCTGCCCTGGGGCGCACTGACAGAGACGAGGCTGCCGGACACTGGCGCCAACAGGCCCTCTGACCACCACCAGTAGGCAAAGGGGGAAGTGTCTTGCCCAAGGACACAACAACCGAGACTGTTGGAGCCGGGGCTCGAACCGGCAACCTTCCGACTACATGACAAACTGCCAACTCTTGAGCCACGATCGCTCTTTTTTATCAGTAAAAAGAAATATCCTGGTAGTGTGAGTATAGCATCAGTTCATGCAGGCAATACACTCAAGCTCAACCAGCAATCTTGACAAACTGGCAAATCTCAAATAGGGTACAGTATTTAAAAGCTGCTTCAGCCTGCCCACTATTGCTGCTTATTGGCAAGCTGCATTGCAATCCACCTCCACCCAAACTCCTCCTTTCCATGCTGTTTCTGTTCTATTTGTTGCCATATCTTCTTTTCTGTGCTAGAGGTTATCAAACACTTATCAAACTAAACACATCACCCGCTGCACGGCAAGGCTGACACAGACAGACAGACACAACTTACACGCCCGCAGCTGTCGTTGGACTTTAGGGAATAAACCAGACCAGCTGGAGACAACCTACACCTGCTGGTTTACTTTTTTATTTGTGAAGCTTTGTATAACTACTCTACAAAGTACAAAAAGTGAGGCTAAGAGAAATGTATTATTATTTATCTATGTGCGAAAAGTGCTTTCCATTAAAGCTATTAATGTGTTACGCCCATCATTCAACTCAGCAGGAGGAAAGTGCTTTGTCCTAACTTCAAATCAGACATATTTCTTCGCTTTCTTCAACACCTGATAGCTGGATTCAGTTTATTCTTGGCAAAAGCTGTCACTGCTGTTACTGTGTATTCAGATCATTCCGGTTACAGCTTATTTTGTCCATTCATTTTTCAGTTAGTCCAACTTTGTACTACATGGACCCATCAACACACACTGGTGCCCTCCACTGCAGTATTTGGGTGACCATTCTGACAAAGTGGGCATTCAGTTTATTATGGATCATTGTAAGTGACCCTATCCTGCTGGTTAAAAGCTCATTAAAATGCTGTTTTAGAAAGATTTCAAATATAAAAACAAAAAACAATGGAAGTTGCAAAGTGCTGAGAGACGGACTAATGCAATGTTGAAAATTTGTTGATTTGAACAACAACGACAGCAGAATGCATTAACATCCCGCTGTGATACTGCCATAGCGTTGGTTGGTTTGTTTGGCCTCTGAGTGGGCACCACTTTCCTTTTTGTTTTGGCTTATGGGTAAAAAGGATCGAAGTATTCAAAAATCTGGCGACTTACTGGCAATTACTCTGACAACCTTTTACATGAACAGTCGGTGTGAAACATATGAATACAAGGCTTATAATAACACTAAAATTAGACTTTTTGGTCCTTTATGGTGCCTGAATCTTTAAACAATATATTCCTTACCTAAATCTTTGAAAATCTTTAGAAAGCATGTGATGGGGGACATTCATTGTGCTCACTGGATGACATTCATTGTGCTACTGTAATAAAATGAGTCATAAGTGCGAGTTCATTCATCTGTAACAAGGTCTGTAGGCACTGTGCTTGACAGTTACTTCATTATCACGACCACAGGTGGCTGTGTTGAACCGATGGACTGACAACCGCTTCAACCAAAACACTTTTAATTTATTCATGATCCCTTTTAAATTTTACGTTTTAAAAAAAAAAAAAAAAACTGTACTGGCAGGCTATGTTTTTTCTCCACTCTTCACTTACCTTCAGAGTGAGGATGGGGTGGAGGCTGACATTTTAGAAAATATCAAAGATGGAAGCTGAAGTCTGGTTTTGTAGAGATTTCTGTTTTTGGTCTGTCAGGTATAAAAGGCAGTTATACACATTTATAAGTGCAGTTATGCACTTTATAATTACAATCATGAGGTTCAGTAACAAAGTGGATTCGTGGGTCTGTGCACACACATATTATGGATGGACAAGCTTGTGCACAGCATGCACCACGGGCAATGGCTGAGCACAAGATCAGTAGAGGCTGGGGTCTATCACACCATGGTCCCAGGTGCTGGCTGTGCAAAGATGCCCCTGAGACAATCCAGCACATAACAGCAGGGTGCAGGAAGGGATGAGTGGAATGCTATAACCAAGTGGCTCGCATATTATACAGGAACATCTGTGCTGACTAAAGTCTGGAAGTCACGAGGTCAAAACTGAAAAAACAAACAAACAAAAAACGCCAAACATGACCAAACTAAGATCCTGTGGGACTTCCAGATACAGACAGACAAACTAGTGATGGCTAACCAAGGCAGTCACGCAACAGCTCTCCTGGCTCTTCCATCGGATGAGATGCTTGCAGATGTGAACAGTACTCTATTCACCATCCCTGCTACCAGTACCACTGAAACCAATGTCAAAGCAATCCTAAAGCACTTGACTATAAAATCAAGGATGCTTGTAGAGGAAGCCCCCTGTGGAAAAGAAGGTTAGAAGCCAAAGTCAGGGAAGACCAGAAGGATGTTAGTCAGTTAACTAAGATGCTACTGAGGTAGAAATTAAGAAACAAGGGTTCACAGCTCTGATCACTTGGCTCAAGAGATATGGAGTGGAATGACCATCAGACACCTCCTGTGTATGGATGACATCAAGCTGTCAGTGTGTCAAAATGCTTGTAAAATGTATGTCATCACAGATCTCAGCGTCATGGTGAGTGATAGCTAAGCTGTACTTGAAGTGAAACCTCAATGTTTGTGCTTAAAATGAACCAAACAGCGAGCAAAAAGAAAAGCAAGTGAAAGACTGATATCTACAGAGTTTGATGAATTAAAAAAAAAAGATTTATGGTCTTTTCTAGTGTGCAGACCTACATGTCATTTCAGGAATGCTTATATGGTTTGTTTTGAATAGCATAAATGAAGTACACTACCCACGATTTTGCTAACTCACCCCCATTTAAAGTTTACAAGTTTGTTGTGTTTTTACTGGTGAGAGTTGCACCACACGGTTTGCAGTGCTAGTTGCCCCCCACTGAAAGAAATGTTCTTTGCTGTACTGTTTTCAACAGTCAGATTGGTCTAACCTTACTGTACTAGTAGTTTACATTTCATTGGATCACTTACAAAGTCGTACTGCCTTTCTACACAACTTAATTAGTTCTGATTGGATCTCATATCTCCAGGACACATTTTTATTCTTTAATGAAAGTATCAGTCCATTTCATCATAGTTTTAGTTTTAGTTTTTAAAATATAATGATTGTCTTGTTTTTGTCAGGAAAAAAAGGTTGTTGATAAAAACTAAGCAAAAATTATTGGTCAAAGAAATGAACATGGGAATAACTGGTAGGAGGCAGGTTGAAGATATGCAGCAGCTACTGTCAGGGTAAATCATATGAGCATCCTATATGAACAACAAAATCAGCTGTGCCATTAGCCGATGTCGTCTGGCAGTGAGATCAAAGGTCCTCTCTAAAAATGAACTTTTTTCTTATTAAAATTTCCTCCAAATCACACAAACTCCACTGCCTTCATTTAAAAATCAAGATCTGTGATGTTAACAATATTTTTCATTTCAAATAAAATGTAACTTTTGAAACAAGATGGCTCTCAGTCCAGGGAAAGTTCTGCTTCCAGTGAATCGCAGTTGTAAGTTTCAAGTATCCACACCACTTCAGCTCAGAGTGAAGATGAAACATCCAGATAAAGGATCAGGTTTTTGAGCTGAGAGGATTTGAAAGCAGTCTTGCTGAGCAGCAGAGAAAGCCTAACACTTCACATCAGTCTGATCAACCGATGACCCCACTTGCCATTAAAACCATTAAAACTGTGATCAGAGCCAGTTTAACACAAAGCCAGCAGATGTCACTATAGTTGTGAAAAAAATGGACACTAACTTAAGGGTGTGGAAAGCACCACACACACACACACACACACACGCACACGCACACACACACACACACACACACACACACACACACACACACACACACACACACACACACACACATTACTAAACAGGATCAAAGCTGTTCCTAAATCCTTAAGGTGTATTCCAGATGCGTTAGTCACTCATGTGAGTCAACTTGTATTTGTTCCGTTTACTCCTAAACAGAGTGAGTCACGGCAAAGTTGGCAAAGAAAACACATGCAAGTATTTTAGAACAGGAAATGGATGTACAGAAGGGCAGAAATTATATTTCTTGGACTGTGTGCATCAAGCACTTTCAGCAGCCAAGAGGAAATCATAGTCATTTGTGGAAGTGCTGGGTTTGTGAGGAATGTGTCTGTAAGAAGCACGGACTGCCGTTAATGCAGAGAGCAAAACATCTGAAGTCTGACAAGGCTGAGATGAGAAAATAAAATAGCTTTCTGGTAGAGAATGCCACCAAAAGATAGTTTTCTTCTTCTTGTTCAAGGATGATTTATTGAAAAATAGCAAAAGTTCCAGCTTGCATCCAGCTGCTTCAGTTAAACTTTGGTATGAAACTGAGATCAGAATAAATTGCAGTAATGCATTAGCTTTTAACAATGAAGAAAAGGGCTGAATGTAGCTGAAACATAGCACAAAGTAACAGTGTATCTGTTGTCTTTATAATAAGTATTATTCTTAATATTAATTATTAGGCATCGTTACGCACCATCATCAGCTTAGTCTGAAATGAGGTGTTAAAACGTGATTTCCTCACAGTTAACAATCTTATAATATTGTATAAAACACACAGACAATATCCATAAATCCATGCATGAAAACGTATCCACGTGAGCTTAATATCCATCAAATATAATCTTGAAAAGGAATTCCCATATCATGGGAATCCCAGTAATTTCTGTCTCCATTAACCACTTTTCTAAAGGAGGTATCCACACCTGGTAACTAAATGGAACAGACACCATGAATCTAGCAAGTAAGAAAGAAAAATAGGTCTTATCATCTGCATCACTAAAGAAAAAGTCTTAATAAAATAGTGTTAAAAAAAACAAAGAAGAAGAAAAGAATTCACTTGTGAATATCAATGGATAATAACATATAAATAAAAGGCAGGATAAAAATCTGGAAAGGATTCAGCTTTAAAAGCAAATGTTTGTATGTAATATGTGTGTAGCATTTCCGTTATTTCACTCCAAGTAAATTCACAGAAAGACTTTTGAAAAGATAGACGTAGAAGCACCGTGACGACCATCCACAGCTCTCATACGGGGAACACGGGGCATTTTTATTGCTTTTTATTGCTTTTATTTACTCAAAGGCAAGCTAAAATACATAGTACATACCACCCACAAAATGTATTTGAATAAAAGAAGTATTTTTCATTAAAATAATATTGTAGTAGTTAATAATTATGCAAGCATGTTATTCTATTTGTACAGCTGTTTCGTAAAGAAAGTAACCGCACTCTTGGTCGGTTATTCACTGTCGTTTTTGAACTCTTCCTCGTCTCGGCTGTTTCACACGTACACTCTGTATTGAGAACTGCGAGCCGAGGTGCTCGGCATCCGCTCTGTTCGGTTTCAGGAGCGAGACAGGCGGAGGCGGAGGCGGAGGGTCGGTGTGGTGCGGTCCAGTGACTCAGCCGAGAGTCAGAGCCGGCGCGGTGGGTCGCGTGCGTCTCCCGGGGCGCGAGGAAACCGCAAAGTACAGGGCTGGGACGAACAAACAACCGCAAACTTCATGCGACCTCACAAGGCAACAGAACCGCAAACTCTCCTGATAATGCAAACACAAGATAGTGACAGGAAAAACGCGCAGGGTGACTGGCAAAAGGCCAACAAACTGTAAGTCATCCATTCACAAGCCTTCTTTATTTGGGTGGGAAAAGTCCCTACACCTCCGGCAGCCATAACTCATGACTCATTTCTTATGGAAGTTGTTAGTTAGCTGTTTATGTAGTCAATGTGATAAAGACAAAAATGGAAGATTTAAATCTTATGATAAAGGCACAAAAAATGGGAAGGAAAAAAAAAAAAAAACACTTGCAGCAAAAGCAACTGTTGCCTGCAGTGAAAAACCTACAAAAACCTTTGTATTACGGCAAGAGACGCAGGAACCTGAAAAAAAAAAGAAAAAAAAAGAAAAAAAAAAAAGCTCTTGAAATCTGATTTCAAAACAAAAGCATTTGAAACCTTATTTCAAAATAATAGCCAACTTCGAGTGAATTTAGCTTTCAAATTAACAGACACGTTAAGAACATAATAATAAATATCATTCAGTCTTGTTTCCACACTCTAATGTTAGATCCAACTGATTAGACCCTTGTACTCTTGTAGCACCCTGTCACTATCAAGGCCATCTTCTTGTGCATTTCAAAGTAAAAGCTCTCTGAATTTTCATTTTTGAATTACTCTTTCAATGACTTCAGAATTTTCTTAGAAGGACAATTCATGTTTCCACAGGATAATTGGAGTTTATATCGACAGTATACACCTTCACAGGGATGCCATGTCAATATCAAGACAATCTGCCATTTAAAGATGCTGACTTATTGCAGAGTATTTGTGAACGAGATGAGGCCTGTTGTTTGTATTCCTAGACTATTTAATTTATTTAATAAAATATCAGGTCGCCACGCAACATGCCATGAAACTATGGGGTATCATTTTTTTCCCCAACCCCTAAAATCTAAGATGAATGAAATCAAAGGCTCTCAACTGTTACAGTTGTCATGGTGCGCAATGTACTCCTTCGTGTTCAAAGAGAGAATAGCTTGCTACCACACATTTGAAACCGTTGGACTCTACTGTGCATCAGCGCAGCAACATTGGCTAATACAATGGCTAATACACAGTGTTGGGAAGGTTACTTTAAAAATGTATTCCACTACAGAATACGTTTCTGAATACTTTGGATTCTGAATACTTTGGATTGCTTAATATATTATCATGCTTTTTACAGCTACATGAATGTACTATAGCTGTGTGATTTATTACTATTACTGAAGGTTACTCGCCATTTTTGCAGCGATCTCATATTAAAACTATTCCTCTGGCTAATACGTCGGGTTCTGTGTCAGGCTCGTAGGCAAAAACTAGCTTTACTTTGCTGTCTCGGTCAACTTTGCTAGCGAGAGACAGAGAGAGGCGTTGAAAGGCTGCTCCAACAGAACTTATTGTTTTGGAGGAAAACACGAGCACAGTGTACAGTCAAGTCTTAATAGCTTACTTACAACTGGGCTCGTCAGGCACTCTTTTTGGCTGCAGTGGTTATTATTATATTTACATGCTTCCATCTCTCGTTTCTGGTCAGTGACAACTCGTACTTTTCCACTCACCTTTTTCTCCCTCCCTCGCACTCACAGACACATAATGGGTATGGCAGTCTATTCTCCCTGCAGCACGGACTACACTGCCCATGAGGCTACATTCTTTAAGGCTATGCCTGTAACACTCTGCCTGTTGCCTTCATATTAAATCATTTTTTTGAATAATAATTTTAAAAAATATTTCTTCACATCATTAGAGGTGACATGGGCCGCGAGACTGACACACACAGGCATTAGAGCCTCTTAATGTGTGTTTTGTTTGGGTTGCCACCGGCATGGAATTACCAAAAACAGAGAGGGCATAGCCTAACATATGAAACAGGAAAAGACTGTATTCTGAATACCATCTTAAACTGTTACAGAATAAAGAAAGTATACTTTATTGATCCCCATGGGGAAATTACTCTCTGAGACCAATGTGTAGGGACGGTACCTTGCTCAGGGGTACCTCAGGGTAGCCATTCAGTGGATTCGAACCATCAACTATGGGGCCATCACTCTACCTACTGAGCTACCCCTGCCCCCAGATGGAATACGGTTACCCATATTTTGTATTTTAAATATGTAACGCCGGTACATGTATTCCGTTACTCCCCAACACTGCTAATACATTTCCTGTTACTACCTGAACTAGCTGTTAACTAGCACTTCTGGAGGTGGAGACAACTGTCATCTTTTCAGAATTTTGTAGTAGAATTCTTTAACTGCCACATTTCTCCATGTATGGTTTCTGTGGAATAACCATGCTAATTTCTTGGATCTAATACAGTAGCATACTGAACATGTAATTCGGGTAATTATGCACAGTAGTAGTTAAACACAAAATAGCACCAAAAATGAAGGTCCACAAACCCTGCAATTCCTGTCTCAATAAACAGGTGGACTGGATGTACACACATATCACACTCCTCCTGTATCACTGGAGGGGACGCAGGAAGTTCAGCCGCTTTGCCTGCCAAGTGTGCAGACCGTTCAGCGTTGAGCAAGCTCACCATTATGTTTTCAGAAAGTATCCATTTCCCCACATGTGCCAAAGCAACAACAAGGTCTCCATGTGGTAGAAGTGCCCCAGATTCCGCTGGTAAGAGCTGGAGTATTTTGGAGCTGAGTCACAGGATGCATCGGGTTAACTTGATGAGCTTCTTGTGATTTTGTGCACACACACATACATAGTGAATTAAATGTGCATGCATAGTAAAAGTACTCATTACAATGACTCACCACCTTGCAAAGTGTTTTGATGCTAGAACAGCACTGTAGGTCCAGGTGGTGAAAGAAAAACTTCTGCATAGCCAGAGGATGTTCTGTGTAACAAGCACAAATAGAATCCAGCTATTTTAGCCAACAGAGCTATGTTTCTGTTGGTTTAGAAGAAAAATTGTCATACTTATCATCTAGTAATCTGTTATCCCACAAAGGTTTTTTTGTCTTTTACTTAGGTCAACTTTATAGACAAAGACAGCTAAGTCTGAGATGGTTTGGACATGTGCAGAACAAGGAGCCTAGAGCTGCCAGGCAAGAGCAGTTGTAAATGGACTGGTGTACTCTTGTACTTTAACTGAGCACTCAAAGTGCTTTTCACTACAAGTCACATTCACCCATACACATACAGCTATATTTCTTGCCTTTAAACACTTTCTAACTACTACGCACATGCTCACACTCCAATGGATGCATTAGGGGCAATTTTTGCTTCAGGATTTTGCCCAAGGACTCTGACATGTCGACTGGAGGATGGACCTTCCAATAAGTAGACCACCCGCCTGAGCCACCGATGCGCGCAATACAGGAAGACAAGGAGAATTCACTGATGTAGTGATAGACATGCATAACAGATGGTCTGACAGGATGGGATGGAGGCAGACGATCTGCTGTGGAGCAGTTGAAAGAAGAAAAAAAAAAGTCAAGGTAACTTTAGTTTACATAGCACACACCTAAATGTGGAATTTCTAATTAATCTGATCAGTAATAGATCATTACTATGAGTTATTCTTCTATTCTGGCTCCTACAGGTGCTGTATAGATCTTTCTAAGAAATGTCTCACAATACTCATATTTTAATCAAAATTTTCCTGAAACTCTGGACCTTTCCATTTGTCAGCAGTGTGTCAACGAAATCATTACCTATAACAGAAATTTGTTTAGCCAAATGGTATGAACATCCACTTTGCAGATGCTGGAATACAACAGATCCACCTTCTTTGTATTTAAAAAATTGTGTTGTTCTGCAGATTTTCAATCAATAGGATCTTAAAATCAATAGGTTTTAGAAAAACCCTTTACAACACAACCTAACAGTTTAAAAATCTGTACTTAAAATAACTGTTCCAATCACCCTGTGGCTTTTGCTGGGAATAGCCAGTAAGGATTCTGGGTTTTGGCTTGCTCCTTATTCCTTAAGTTGGAAGGTGGTAGAGAGCAAGCAGGGTTCCTTGCAGAGAGTGAGGAAGGTAAGTAACTGGAAAAACTTCACAGAAACAAAACTCAGCCTGAACTAGTCACCACTTTGATATCTATAACAATCTGGCAGTAAGCGAGCGATGAGCTGTCCTTTGATGTGCAGGAGGTTGATGAGTGGATGAGAAGCAGGTGTGTCTGCCAGAATCTAGCCAGGTCTGTTTTGAGGACCTTCAGAGGGTCCTGACAGGCTGGTACGCCCTCCCATATACTCATACCCGGTGGGAGAACAAGTAGTGAGAGAGAAAGGGAGAGAAAGACAAGAGGAAGAAAGAAGGTAGGGGACACTGGAATGTGAGGAATCATAATCCATACAATTAGAAATGGTCAGGAAATGTTACATTGAGCACCATGATAAGATGACAGTCTTATTTAAAAAACTGCAGAGATTACATATATTTTAGGCCATTTTAGTCTTTAGTTTCACCTTGGTTCCCTTAACAAGAGTCCACTGGTATTTTTTTTACAGGTCTTCTTTGGTTCTCGGTTTGATTCACTACCTCTAACCTCCTGGGTTTCGCTTTGATAATGTTGGACGCCTCTATGTCTTAGCCATTTGTTAGCTAAAACCTTCACTGAGATACACAAACAATTTGTGAGCTACATCTATATTTATGGATTTCTGAGATTGCTCAAGGACAGATTGATGGATGGATAAGATGACTGCTAGTGCAAAATCCAAAATCTATTTCCTGCCGCACTGTATTCTGCAGAATGTATCACACTTTTTTAAAAAGGTATTTGCAGTTGTACTTTTTATTAACTTCCAGCATTTTTACGCTGTGCAGAGGTATAAGCACAGTTTGACCATCTTGATATATTTGTTATGAAAGCAGTCATGTGTTTTCACTTCCAGAAGTTCATCACCAGGAACTGCAAAGATAGTTCTTAGATTTGTCATCCAGCGATGTGGCAGACAATATTACTGCTGTCACTCATCAAGCTACTGCAAAAGTACACGGCACATTTTTGTGGAATGCTTTTTCCTGTTGTAAATTATTAACCATTATAACATGAATCAGTGGGTGTTGACCTCGGGACTGATTCATACTTTTAAAATGTGCAGGGGGAAAATATTTATCTGCTCATTCAGTAACACTGCTGGTTGGAGGTGATTTTCTCATTAAACTGTGTTAGCTGCACAGGCTAAACTCGATATTAATTCATTAATAGGTTGATTTTAGGATTGAAATGGAGAGCAATTACATAACTAAAACTGGCATTCTTGAATAGTAATTAATCAATTAGCCTTAATATTAATGCCAGTGAATTGTCGTGGGTTTGATGCATGACATGAAAAACCTGATCTGTTTTCACAGCAGTTTGACTCTGTGTCAATACTGCCTGTCCGTAAATAAATGTGAATGAACTGATATTTCAACTATGTCAAAAGGAATTACAAGAATACGCACTGTCCATTTAATCTCAGCTGTGGCGAATATAACTGGATCTATAATAAAAATCATTTGTGTGTGCACAGTTAGTGTTTGAATTGAATACCAGCACTCAATGCTACTTATCTGAATTGAAACCTGTATTTTTTTCACCTGCTAATATTGCTACTATTTACTTATTATTTGAACTATATGTTGCTGATATTTGAGTTTGATCCTTTGCTGTGATGAACCTCAGTAGAATGGAAGGAGCCACATGGTGGCAGTGTCCACAAATGCTGTCAGCTTGTCTTCAGTGTCCACATGAATACAACTCTTGCTTGTGGCTTCCCTGTTTACAAGGTGATTGCACCTCCAGCTAACAAGCCATGTCCGCTGTGACAAAATTTAAAACAGGAGCGATCTCTGCAAAATACAGATGGCAACCCAACTGGCACCTGGCCAGTTTTCCAGAAATCTTGAAATTCCTTCTGCTGTTATGCTTGAGTCACCGTGACTCTTCTGACAATCATCAATCAGCAGAGAGGTCACTTGAACAGCTATTTAATGGTTCACATTGCCAATTTGAAACAGTGGTTAAATCCTCCCACAGCGGTGGCTTTTAGTCATTTTGTATCGCATTTTGTTGCCAAGAATATCTGGAACATTAAACAAAATAAACCGAGGGGAAGATCAGCAGCCTGAATATGAGTGATAACGGCAATGAGTAATGATGACTTGATTGTAAAGCAGATCCAATAATAAAATGTATAAAAAATATTTTGTTAACGGCAGGAAGAAAAGCATCAGTGTTCTGTTTGTTTAAATCATAAAGCAACGCTCTCGTAGACAGGTGCTCCGCTACCTGGGCAGCAAGGGAAACTCCACAGTTCCAACAGATGGGAATAAGAGACTCCTCTTTATCTGCTATGTTGACATAACTTAATCCAGTTCTTCTGTCTTGTCAAAATTCTGGCACTGCTTCGAACAGAACGGCTTTTATTTTTAAGTTAGAGAGAAGTCATTGTGTTTTTTTTAAAGTATGACAAATACGTGTGTATGTGAAATAGTCCACATGCTTGTGTGTAACAACCAGAAACAGGAGAAACAGCTGAAGTTGGGATTGAGTTACTTCCTGTAAAAACAGACCACAATGTTTGGTCATCTGAAGTGCCTCCAAAAGTCATCAGATTATCTGGCTTTGCCAGATAGTACGGTGCTTTCCACCTACTAATGCAGTATAAGTCACTGGCCCTTGACTAACCAGAAGCACTACAGCGATGCCTCTGTGCCGCCTGCAGGCTCCACATGACAGATGTTGTTTAGAAGTTGGCCAGCCGGCTCCCAGCTATGACCTGCTGTTGTCCTGGTGCAGAATGACGCAGGTATTGCACAACATTTTCCTTGGTTATGACTGTGTGACATCACCAGCTCCTATTAATCCTCACTTTCCCAGTTGCCCTGACGCGTGACATGCACTCAAACGATTGCACTGTTATGTGTAAACACCACAAACAACTCAAAGAGCGCATGTGTAACACACCCCAAGCAAGAGGGCGGCTGACAGATTATGTCTGGTTCTGAAAAAAACAGATAAATTATGAGATGGACGACAGGTAGTGTGTTTCCTCTCTCGCTTCTGCCAGATCTTTATTTAAACACATTCATGTGTTCACAACAGGTTGCAAAAACTTCTTAACATCTCTGTCTCACATTCCCAAAACCCAAAATCAGAATAAACTAAAATAGTATAATAATAGTATAAACAAAAATCTAAACAGTCATCTCTGTTGTTTGTTACTAAGAGCTATAAATCACACTTTTTTTCACACATCGTTTGATAAAGCAAACATTCCAGTATTGTACCATATACTAATGGCGTATCTGTGTAGTGGAAATCTCCACATCAACATTGCAGAGCGATCAGAATTATTATAGGTTATTACACTAACTTTAGACAATAACAGTGACAACATATCAAACTGTCTCTGTGAACACATTAACTCAAATATACAGGAGCCATGGTGTACTTTTGTTACAAGAGGGTGCCTTAAGTTTAGAAAACAACAAAGCTAACAGCTACTCTAGGATGTGGCGAGCTAAGCTAGCTCCTACTCTCGATCGTAACACATTTCAATGAGCAAAACAGACGAATACAGATCCCAGCAAAACAAACTGCTGGTCAGGTTTTACCCTTATTTGGCATGTAAATTATGTGGACCACATGTGTGGCCTTATTACTTACTAACCTGAAAAAAACAGATAAATTATGAGATGGACGACAGGTAGTGTGTTTCCTCTCTCGCTTCTGCCAGATCTGAAGACGAGCAGTAGCGTCACACTAAACCATCTCACTGGGGCGGAAGTGCCCCCTTGTGGCGTAACTAGGGACCACACCACATGTTGGATCTCCAACAAAAATCACAAGATTAAGGCCCTTCCTTAACAAAACTACACCTAAAAGCTTATACAATGTACAAAAATTAAATCACATAATGTGACCACACATTACAGTGTGTCACACGCTCCCTGACAAAATAAGAATGGCTCCTGGCATTCAAACCTCAATTTTTCTCAAAAACATTGACACATACACTTATTCAATATAACAAAGGTGTGTATATGTAAGGTGTGTAAGCATATGAAAGGTGAGGTGTAAAGCATGTGGGTGTTGGAATATGATAAGGAACTGTCCATGGTGGCATGTAGGGTGAGGAGAGCGTTGCAACTGTAGGATGAGGCTGGTACGATGGTTCACCCAGTGTTTGGTATGTCAGCATCTGCCTTGGTTTCCTCTCCCTAGTCGACCTTCTCATGTCGCTAGTAGAACATCGTGGAGGGGTGCGTGCAGACAGTTCGTCCTCATTTGGAATTGACAGTTCATCATCTGCACTTTCTGATGGAACTGGGTCATGTAGTGAAAGCGCCTCTGGAAAGTTGTCTCCTAGACTGACTTGATCTTGGCTGACTGGCCGGCCAATACAGCTTTCTTCCCTGATGGGTACCTTCGCATGACTGTTTTCTTCACCGGAGGCTGGGTGGGGCTGTTCTGCAGTAGATATCCTATGGTAAGTCTTTCCTTTGATGGGCTCTCTTTCTTTTACAGGAAGCCTCAACCAGAATTTTCCAGTACTCTCTTCAGAGTCTGAGTCACTTGTTTCAGTCTGTTGCCTCCTCCTGCCTCTGTCCCCTGGCAGGTTGTTTGATTTTGTTTGTCTCTTTGGTGTAGGTTCAGGAATGTGCTGTGGGGCCTCAACTGGTAAGTCATTCACAAGTAGTAACAAGTTACGGTGAAGCACTCTAGTCTTATCCTTATCTCCTGCTTCTCGGTAGACGACATACACGGGGTTGTCAGCTACTTGTGCTTTGACTACGTAGATACTCTTTTCCCAGTATGACTTGAGTTTTCCAGGCCCACCTCTTTCACCAAGATTTCTAACGAGGACCCTGTCCCCAGGATGCAAGACGACACCCCTGAGTTTTTTGTCATAGTAGGATTTGCCTCGTGCGCTGGACAGTTTACTATTGTCACTGGCTATCTTGTACGCCTCAGTCATCTTTTCTGCCCACTTTTCAGCATAATGTTTGTGAGACACAGTTTTTTTCTCCCCAACCAGGCCAAACAACAAGTCTATTGGGAGACGGGGGTGATGCCCATACAACAGAAAGTAAGGGGAATACCCTGTTGACTCATGCCGCGTACAATTGTAAGCGTGCACTGTTTGCTGAAGGTGATCTTTCCAGCATTGCTTTTCTTTGTCGCCGAGTGTCCTAAGCATCTGCAAGAGAGTCCGATTAAATCTCTCGGCGGGATTACATTGGGGGTGATACGGTGTGGTCCTTGAGTGTCCAATTCCAGCTTTCTCTCTTAAAGTCCGAAAGAGCTCGTTTTCAAACTCACGACCCTGATCGTGATGCAGCCTGCCGGGATATCCAAAACGCTGGATGAAATCACCAAAGATGCGCTCAGCTGCTGTCTTGCCTGACTTATTTTTGGTCGGGTATGCTTGAGCAAACCTTGTAAAATGATCTACTACGACCAGGATATATTCATATCCACCTCGGCTGGGCTCTAGGTGCAGGTAATCTATGCATACAAGATCCAAAGGTGAGTTTGAAGTGATTGTGCCCATTGGGGCACGGACATGTCCAACCGGTTTTTTTTGTTTTATGCAGGGACACTTCCTTGTGACATAGTTTTCAACTTCCTGTTTCATAAATGGCCAGTAGAACCTCTCTCTAGCTAGGGCCAGTACTCGGTCAGTACCAATGTGTCCCATGTCGTCATGGAGGTATTTTAGTACCTTGGCCTTGTAAACTGCTGGGAGAACAAGTTGCTGTCTTTCAGTAGTACGTCGATACAAAAGTCCATTGTCAAGGCACAGTTTGCTCCATTCATGAAGCAATCTCCTTGCAGCTTTACCTACTGTTTGTCGTATCTCGTTTGTCATTACAGCATTTGTCTCTTTTAGCCGAATGATTTCTCCCACTGCTGGGTCTTCCCTTTGAGCCTTCACCAACTCCTCACTGCTTATGGTTGGAAGTGAAGTTGGGGGGTCTTGGTTCGTGTTAGCAGTAAGAGCCAGGATGGCGACCCAAGCTACATCCTGTTCCTGGGCTGCTTTGGCCCCACCCCATGTGGTTTGCACAACTTCATGAGAGAGCCCCTCAGTACATGCTGTCACGTACTTCTCAATGTCAAGGGGCATGCGGGACAACGTGTCAGCATCTATATTTACCTTTCCTGGTCTGTATTTTATCTCAAACCGGAAATCTGACAACTCCCCAACCCAGCGATGCCCAACAGCATTAAGCTTAGCAGTGCTCATTATGTAAGTCAGAGGGTTGTTGTCAGTATAGATGGTGAAGTGTGGGGCATAATAGAGGTAGTCTCTAAACTTTTCACACACCGCCCATTTAAGCGCCAGAAATTCTAATTTCCCACTGTGCAGGCAATAGTTTTTCTCGGCTGGAGACAGCGTTCTGGAGCCATACCCAATAACCCTTAGCTTACCATCTTGCTGCTGATAGAGTACAGCGCCAAGGCCTTGCTCTGAGGCATCTGTGTGTAGCAAGAAAGGTAAGTGGAAGTCTGGGTAGGCCAGGACTGGAGGGTGGGTGAGCATGTCAATGAGTTGCTCCAGTGCCCCCTGGTGTTCACCAGTCCACACCACAGGAGTATTGGAAGACAGCTGACTGCCTTTGGTTTTCCTCTGGTGAGGTGGTGCTCGTGACATGTCAGACTTGGCTTGGAGAAGCTCATACACAGGCTTTGCGATACGTGAGAAGTCCTGAATATAGCTACGGTAGTAGCTGAGGAAGCCCAGGAGCCGCCTCACATCGCCAACAGTCTGCGGTGTTTTGGCCCTGAGTGACTGCACAGCCTCTAGATCCTTTGGGTCAATTTGCACACCCTCTGCTGATACAAGGCGACCCAAATATCTTACTTGTCTGCAAAAGAGTTCACACTTTTCAGGCCTTAGCTTCACACCGTGATGCTGAAGTGCTTTCAAAACTTTGCGGACGCCCTCAACATGCTCCTCAAAGGTTTTGGCATAGCAGAGGATGTCATCTAGGTAGGGAATGCAACATTCATCCCTAAATGCATCCAGCATCTCCTCCATACTCCTCTGAAAGGCTGCAGGCGCATTGGAGAGGCCGAAGGGTATTCTGACCCACTCATACAACCCCCAGGGAGTTACAAAGGCTGTGAGATGCCTTGAGCCCTCTGCCATAAATCCCTGGTGGTACGCCTTTCCTTGGTCAAGAATACTGAACCAGCAGTGGCCCCCCAGCGTATCGATCAGATCTTGGATACGGGGCAGTGGGTGCCTATCAGGTATGGTTTTCTGGTTTAGTAACCGGTAGTCGATGCACAGGCGTAATGTGCCATCCTTTTTGCGGACACATACAACAGGGGCAGCATAAGGAGATTTTGATTTGATTATCCAGCCCTTTGCTAGAAGGTCCTGGATATACTCCTTTACTTCGTTGAATAATGGCTTTGGAACTGAGCTGTAGGCTTTTTGCACAGGGATGTCATCTTTAAGATTTAGTGACAGCTCTAGGCTTGTAATACAGCCTATATCATTAGCATCCTTTGCAAAAGCAGCTGACTCCTCAAACAGCATTTTCTTTACAACTCCCTGCTGCTCCTCTGTGAGGTGATGTACATCAACGGGTGGATGCCACAATAGAGTGGAACAACTTGCAGTAGGTGGTGCAGTGGTAGGACTCTGAATCTCCAGGTCTCTGTTTGGGAGTGAGTCAGTCTCAACAATTTTCTTGATAGGCTGGATACTGCCAATCAAAGCTTTTCGAGGTAGAATAATGTCGTGTTTTGTCTGGTTTCCTAAAGGCAAATTTACATGTGGAGTTCTGCCCATCTGAACTTCTAAGAGGCCCTCACCCACATCTAGCTGTTGTAACTGTGGGCAATTTTCCTCAGGTTCGAACAGCACTAGTGGGTCGCCAGAGTCAAACTGTGGTGGTACTTTACATTTTACCCAGGTTACGCTACCAGCTGGGATGACTTTGTCTTTCGGACCTGTTCTCAGGCGCCCCTGAGCAGAAACAGGTTTTTTTGTCTGCACAAAATGGACAATAGTCTTTGCTGTGTCATCTGGGATGGACATTGCCCCACCTAGGAGGCGACTTAAAGTGGAAGCTAGCCTTTCTGGTTTTCCCTGAATCACTACTTCAACCACATTGAATCCCAAAAGTGGCATTTCTAAGGGCAACGAGCTCACCAGGAAGGGTACACTGACTGATAAATCTGGGTCCTCATTTCCTGGTAAGTTCAGGGTTATGATCACCCAGCCATCAAAGGGGATTAGCCCTCCATTGACCGCATACACTTCCAGTGTCTTTTTATCCTCCATGAGCTCAATTAGCTCAGTCAGGGGGCGAACGTCAAGATCAGGTAAGTACTTGTCTCTCCAATGGCGGTCTATTATGCTGACTTGGGCCCCAGTGTCCAAGAGAGCACTGACTGCGAGGCCATTGAGAATACACTTAGTCAAAGCTTTCCTACCTATTAATTTGGCAACAGGTTCATTGGTAGGCATCGTGTCTTTTAGGGGGTCAGCAGCAGTTCTCTCACGGCTATGCTTTTTGTTAACAGCAGCTGTTTCAATAGTTGTTTTGAAACTACTGTTCCCCGTCACCTTGTGGGTGGTGTCTGTTTCAGCTCCCCTGTCTGTGAATTGGGACTTGGGAAGGACTCCGGTTACTGTTTGTCCCCCCACAGCAACCGGTTCACGTTTCCCTGCTGCTTAGGGTTTTTTAGGCAACCCACAGCTCTGTGTCCCTGTTCGCCACAAGAGAAGCAGTGTTTACAATCTTGTAACCCCTCCTGCACACATTTTGGACAACCATAACGGCTTCCTCTTCTGGTTGCTTGTGGCTTGGGGGGTAGACAGCTGTATGACTGGCTCCTCTCCACTTTCTCTGCTAGGGTGTCTACTAATTTGGTGAGCACATCTATTTTCTCTGCAAGCTTCTGTACTTCATCTGATTTAGCTCTATGCTCTGTCATGTCTTTCTTTATATTTGCCTGCTTAACCTGTTCTCCCTCAACCTGTAGACTATGTGCAGCAGCTTGTCTTGAGCGTTGTGTTGACCCCAAACGCCTTTGTCGTTCACTTTCATCACTTGTTACCCTCATGACATGCTTTAGGATTGTCTCATCTGTAACTGTGTTGTCTGAAAGTAAAGGTTTAAGCTCCCTGCGAATATCGTTGTACTTGTGTCCTATTCCCTGATACACTGTGTGTAGGAAGACATCTTGTACTGTATCTGGGCTATACCTGATATCAGTCCCTGGCTGTTTTGACCCAAACAATATTCTTTGCTTCAGTCCAATAACACGGTAGAGGAACTGCTGAGGGGTTTCATGCTCATTTTGTTTGGCACACATTAGTTCTTGGAATAGTTCTGTGCTATTCCTCTCACCTAAGTGCGACTGGAGGAACCCCTTGAGCTCAGCCACAGTCATGTCTTCTTTATTGACCAGCATGTCCTTGAAATCTCCTGGCTTTATTATCCTTAGCACACCTCTCACGATCTCAGACTCAGTGAGATTGTCCTTTATCCCCTCCTCTATCTGTCTGCAAACACTGTTAAAGCTTATATCGGATGAGTGATCTCCAATTTGGCCTCCTTGAACTTTGAATTCACGGCGATGGATGTAGGACAGATCCTTCAATGATACTACTTGTTCGGGTCCTCTGTGTCTGGAAACGTCCATCTGTGTCTCAGAGTGATGTGGGACTGAGAGTGTAGGTTGTGCTGTAGCTTGAGGTGTGGGAATGTGCATCAGCCTACCAAGCTTTCGGCTCAAATCCTCATAGTCTAACAGCATCTTTTGGACATTCTCTGGTGAAACGTCACAACTGAGTTCATTAGTTGTCTCAGTGATTAGCTTGGCGTTTGCTGTTACAGGAGTGGTTACATTTGTTACATCAGAAAATAGTACATCAGTGTTAGCTGGTTGGGCTGATGCAGTAGGTGGGACAGTGATAAGTGGGGACATTGGCTTTGTATTTACACTTGACCCAGCAGGTAAAATTACACTACTTTGAGACTGAACAACCTCATCGACAACATCTTTTAGGGCTAGTAGTTCTCCCATGCCCCTATCCTCAGCATCTAATAAGTTCTTACTGTACATAAAGGCGTGGATGTACTCGAAACATCCCTCTGCGTCTCCGCTGGAAAGCTCTGCAGCATCTTTGCCTGGAGCAGGGCTGACTGTAGAAGCAATCTGGAAAAGTTCGTTTGATGACAGCGACAGTAGGCTTTTCCTGATGTCCCATACCAGGCTTTTCCTCTCCTGGTCTGCCATGACGACGTCTTCCCCAGTCTCTCGCAGTAGGTTGCTTTTGGGTCCAGCCCTCTTCCTCACTTGGTCTCAGCTTGTCTCACACAGACAGCTCACTTTGGGGCAGCCGGCATCACGCTGTCAGCTTTACCAGCACGAGGTGTTGTAGGTTGTGGGATTAGCTCATGGCAATGTGGAGAGCCAATCCCGGACGAGCCCCCAAGAATCTGTAACACACCCCAAGCAAGAGGGCGGCTGACAGATTATGTCTGGTTCTGAAAAAAACAGATAAATTATGAGATGGACGACAGGTAGTGTGTTTCCTCTCTCGCTTCTGCCAGATCTTTATTTAAACACATTCATGTGTTCACAACAGGTTGCAAAAACTTCTTAACATCTCTGTCTCACATTCCCAAAACCCAAAATCAGAATAAACTAAAATAGTATAATAATAGTATAAACAAAAATCTAAACAGTCATCTCTGTTGTTTGTTACTAAGAGCTATAAATCACACTTTTTTTCACACATCGTTTGATAAAGCAAACATTCCAGTATTGTACCATATACTAATGGCGTATCTGTGTAGTGGAAATCTCCACATCAACATTGCAGAGCGATCAGAATTATTATAGGTTATTACACTAACTTTAGACAATAACAGTGACAACATATCAAACTGTCTCTGTGAACACATTAACTCAAATATACAGGAGCCATGGTGTACTTTTGTTACAAGAGGGTGCCTTAAGTTTAGAAAACAACAAAGCTAACAGCTACTCTAGGATGTGGCGAGCTAAGCTAGCTCCTACTCTCGATCGTAACACATTTCAATGAGCAAAACAGACGAATACAGATCCCAGCAAAACAAACTGCTGGTCAGGTTTTACCCTTATTTGGCATGTAAATTATGTGGACCACATGTGTGGCCTTATTACTTACTAACCTGAAAAAAACAGATAAATTATGAGATGGACGACAGGTAGTGTGTTTCCTCTCTCGCTTCTGCCAGATCTGAAGACGAGCAGTAGCGTCACACTAAACCATCTCACTGGGGCGGAAGTGCCCCCTTGTGGCGTAACTAGGGACCACACCACATGTTGGATCTCCAACAAAAATCACAAGATTAAGGCCCTTCCTTAACAAAACTACACCTAAAAGCTTATACAATGTACAAAAATTAAATCACATAATGTGACCACACATTACAGTGTGTCACACATGCATACACACATAGACCTTCGCTGCCTCAGGTCCAGGTCCTGCTGTATCTACAGAGGCACCTGTCGTACATGACGTCACGTGTGAGTCAGGTGAATGCATCCATGCATGCATATGGGTGTGAGTACAGGCTCCTACTGGCTGTGGGATGTTTGCATAATCAGCACAGCAGCACACCTTGGTCACAAGGTAAACTTTCCACTGTGTCAGAAAAAAAGACACTTTTTCACACTTGAGTAGTCCGGGAATGGCCTACTTTCAGAGAAAGGAGGTAAAAAGGAGGTAAAAGGTCACAAAGAGAGCTGGGAGGGTCTGACTGTACATGCTCTTTGTATATGCAGTGAGTAAAGGACTTATTGTTACTTTAAGAGAACTTTAAGAGTACTTTTTCACTGTATTACAGCAGTAGTTCTTAAACTGGGACTCTCCAGCTGGAGTATCATAGGGCGAAAGGCAGGGAGACTGATCTATTGCTGGGCTAATATAGAGGGACAGGCAAATATTCACACTCACATTTACACCTATGGCCAATTTAGCAAACTAACATTCATGTCGTTGGATCATTGGAAGCAGAGTACCTGGACAGACATGCAAACTCCATACATAAAGACACTAGCCAGCTGGTGGATTTTCTCACTTTGATGCAGTGCTAACCACTGCACCAGTGTGCTGGGAACCATTTATATCAATAGACCAGTAATATTGTGTCCATAATTCTTTCCACCGTATATTTGGACCAATGCTCTGACATGGTTGTGATGCATTACAGTAAGCTGGGATCATGGAATCACTACCTTCTCTTAGGATGTAGCAAACTGATCCCACTACTTAGCTTGGCTTATTAGCTGGCTAATATTTGAGTGAGTCCCATTCGATACTAAGCCTAAAACCAGATAAATCCATCATTTCATGTTGAAAATCTACAAGTTAGTTGTTTGTAATAAAAATTTCCTCAAATACATGTATTTGCTTTCTTGCTGAGATTTAGATGAAATCTATAGAAACATGTAGTTAGCATAGCTTTTGTCTATGGAACCAACTTACCTAGTGACTGCTAGCATAGGCTCCAGCGCCCCAAAGACCATGAACTGAAGAAAATAGATGGACAGAACTTTAATTATGTACTAATTGACACAAGTAAAGTAAACTTATCAACTGTTTTCTCTCTGTTTTTAGTACTTGTGCTAAGCTACAAATCTTAATATTTGGTTGCAGCCATACTTTAAGGACAGAAACATAAAGTGGAACATTTCATGCTTGGTTAGGATCCTATTACTTCCCATCACCTTTTCATACCCACGATTAACCTTCAAAGAAATTAAATTTAAAATAATTTCAATATGAAAGAATTAACTATAAAGCCAAAAGTCTGTATTAGGAGGAACACAGAGGTGGTGATTGCATAAAACATTTGCAGTTCACCTCTCATGAAATCGTGTTAATTTTTGAATTTTCTTTTTGTGCGTGTTCATTTCCAGTTGCTGTTTAGCTAGAATTATGCAACAAAAGTACTTGGTTAGATTTAGAAAAATCTCATTTCCTCTCAGGATATTATGGGTAATTTTGTGAGAAGCCAAGGTAGCAGAGTTACACGCAAAGTATTTTATGCCTGCGCTGCCTTGACACACTGGCTGTGTGATTACTGAATACTGCCAGCTAATTGTCCTGCTTGAAAATAGAAGCTACATTTAAATCTGATGGGAGGAAGTCTGGAACATGCATCCATATATGACAAATTTTGAGTAAGACCTGTCTGACAAGTGCCATAACCAACACCTTCGGATGCCTTGTGTACAACTGGAAGATGTCAGCATTTTTGGCCAAATGAGCGTTTGATGTCCTGAGATAAAGAATGGGATGTTTCACAGTGTTAACCACATGATAGAAGGCAAACTTTACCCACCAACAACAAGCTCCCCTCTGCTTGCCACAATGAGCAGTCCATTCCAAGTGCCACGTCAACACGGTGTCATGGTGTCTATTTTAGACTGTAGGACTTGTGAAAGGGTAGCAAGCACATTAAAATGTAACGCCAAGTGGTCCTGCCCAAGAATCTGTTGGTGGCAGCTAAATATCAAACTACAGGCACACAATACAAATTGCTTTAAGGATTTTCCTTTGAACGTCAAACAAATCATAGAACAGTGACGTATTGGCCGGGCATGTTAATGTTGAAATGATTCCTGGATGCCGCACCAGCTGTGATCCGGACTCTTTTTAGCTAGTATTTATAGTGAGTCAAGTAAAGTAAACTTGAGACAGGAAATAGAAATCAACACACTTTACATGAATACACATCATTTCCTTTGCAAATACTGCAAATCACGCTTTTTTCTATTTCTGTATGTAGACTTAATTGGGTTTGACTTTGGCTTTACTTTCTTGAGCTATAAATGAATGTTCAATTAGAAAATAAAAACAAAGAATAAATAAGTAAATTTATAAATAAACAATAAACTCAAGGAAACTTCTTTTAACCGACTATTTAAAAAAGAATTACTGAAGCTCTAATAATGTGATTCTTTTAGTGCTAGCTGCAAAATGAGCATGAAGTTTAAAATTAAACTATTCTGTTTGCCAAATGCTAATTTTCTCAATGAGAATTTTTAAAAACTTTGGATGCCAGCTATCGTGTTACCCTGTGAGTGGCACTGTTGGGTGGTGCTTTCGCAAAACATTGCTAATGTTCTGACAGAAATTGCTGGCTCTGACCTTAATGTGCTAAAATGAAACTGAAGGGATTATTTATTTCTAATATCCTGAAGTCAAGGATATACACTTTAAATTCTAATGATGGCAAATGAGAGCTCTTGTCAAACCCCTTTTCATAAAGCCTCTTTTAACTTAATGGTCATTTCATGCAAAGTGGTATCATCCTAAGGAGATTTTTTTTGGTTTTACTTGAAGAGGTTTTGATAAATCCACCTTTGCAAGTTCTGCTGCTTTCTCAACGGGATTTTTCTTGTTGTATTGAAAAGACCTGAAAAGTATTTACTCTTAAAAAGTATCAACACCGAAGAAATGCTGACCCATCTGTTTTCAGTGTCTAGTGCTGTCACATGATGTCGAATAGCCTGGATATTCCTGTTGAACATAGCTTGGTCATCATATTTGATATCCATCCTTGACTTTCTAGCAAGGGGAAGTTTGTGTACAAGAAATATGATCATTTTTTCAATTAGAAATAAATGGCATAAGCAAAACATTTGTGGAAAAGAAGACTATGAAATGAATGAAAAGCTCTCTTCAGAGTGAGAATTGAATATATGACTTTTATCTGTGTTTTCCCAATTGCAGTAATATGAAAGGACTCTGACAGGAGCACTACCAACTGTTCCTATATCTATGTATGTATGCATGTGCCATGCGTGGTGCACTTTTTTGCCATTGTAGCATATCTGCGTGTGATTGTGGCAATAGTACTCTAATGTTTCAACCATGTTTGCTGGGTGTGGTTTTCAGACAGTGTGCTGAGGCTCAATGGTGTCCTTTGAGACAAGTAAAAGTGTCCCTAAAAATTCAAAAACGTTCTGTATGAACTTTCAACCAACTATATCAATACTTTGTACGAACTAGTTTCTTCTAAAATAAGTAAATAAATAAATTCTTTAAAAAAAATGTAGTCAAAGGTAAGCCCAGTCTATGAATGCACTTGCTGGTGGTAATCAAAAACTATCATTTATAACAGTAAGGAGGCTAAAAAGGGGGGAAATGGACCACTTTTCGACCACAACTACCCATCACTAGCAACCAAACGAAAAGAGCAAATGTGTTGCGAAAGGTAGTTGTCTTTTGGCTTTGCCTTCATTAGACACATCAACAGTCCTCAATCTGAGGGCGTCATCTGTCGGGAGAAGCTGACTAACATGGTGCCACAAGCTAAGGAGGAACTAGAAAACCAAATGTCTTTTCTTAAAGAAACTTTGCCTATTTCGTAAGAGCACTGGATCTAAACCAGAGCCAGCAAGACCATGTTGGCCAAAGTGTCACGTTTCATGCTAGATGAGTGGTGATGCTAGCTTAAAAACATATTCCAGTTGTCATGCTTGGGCTTGGTAACCCCTTGAAAAAACACTGACAATGAAGCTACTCTGTGCAGATAAAAGCCCAGGTATGGCATGAAATGCTCTTTCCTTTGATGAGATTTGCCACAAAAAAGTCAAAACTACTGGTCTAGTGGATCATATATTTAAATGGTGTAAATAACAAAATAAAATTCTAGGCAATGACAGTCTCACAATCTTAGAAAATAAAACCTAAACTGTTCAGTTGAGACAGTGACATGAAATTGAATTCCCCTTATCCTGTTGATAATAATCCTCCACAATCCAGCAGTTAATTGTTTTAATAAGAGTTGAACTGCAGTTGACTTGCCCAGGAGACCCTAATGGTGGACCTGTTGTTAGCCTGGACGATGCAACAGAGGCCCATCTGTTCCGCTCCTGAATGATCATAAGGCCAGGCTGAAGCATCTAAATATAGAAGGGCCAAATTAAAATCAAATGACTCAGATGCTTGATGACTGAGACGAGTGGCTTCAGTCAGTCGGTGCACTGCCTGCCTTTGAGCAAACATGCAAGCCCGGAGTCACTTATTCCACTCCGGGTCACCTCTCAAACCTTCAAGTGTTAGAGGAAGGAGGTTGGTGGTATGGGATGGCGGGGGTTGTGGGGGAGTGAAAGGAAGACGGGTGGAGGGAGGGACGACAGAAAGGCTAAATCAGTTGGCCGAGGAGAGGAAGCTCTGTCATATCCAGGAGGAAGTGTGAGTCAGTCGTTGTACATTCTTCAAGGCTGATTCAGCGCTGTACAGGAAGTGGGAAATGCTTACTGCTGGGCTTTAACACCAGGAGGGAAAGAACCTCGTCTGGAGCGGTGTAACTGTAAAAATTGTCCCCAGTAAAAAAAAAAAAAAAAGGAAAAAAATTGAGAACACACACGCGTAATATTTTGTGCACGGAAATGACTGACTCATTGCTTACAAGTTCGAAGGAGGTGGCTGCCACTCAAAATAGATTTAACACAGACAACAGAAAGAAGAAGAAAGACTGTATCAACAGGGAGAGCGGCAAAGAGCTGTCAGAGAAGAGGAGGGCAAAGGGTAGCGCTCTGGGTCTTCCTCTTTTTCTTTGCTCCCCAGAAATCCCCCCTTCCCTCTCCCATCACTTCTCAGATTTCACAGTTCCCGCTATAGCAATTTAACTCCTTCTGTTCCAGTAAAAAAAGCGTTCAGTTTCAGCTACATCCAAGTGCTGTAAGTCACTCAGAAGGAGGAAGTGAAGGTCTGGCACAGAGAAAGGCTGAAAGCTTGCTTAATTGTGCCACTAATACGTCAGTCTACGTTTGTTCCAATCGAGTTCGAACTTTGGTGTCACTCAGCTGAGGTTTTCCAGGTTGTGACCTATATTTCAGTTCAAAGCCAAGGTTGATGACATCATGGTGGCCATGTGGGTGGCGGTGGTGGTGAAGGGGAAAGAGGTAGTTGTTTATAGGATGTCTTCCCCCATTTATACACCCATGGACAGTCTGTCCCACCCAGACTCTCATGGTCA
Source organism: Rhamphochromis longiceps (assembly GCF_057381845.1). Classification (NCBI taxonomy): domain Eukaryota; kingdom Metazoa; phylum Chordata; class Actinopteri; order Cichliformes; family Cichlidae; genus Rhamphochromis; species Rhamphochromis longiceps. The sequence continues at coordinate 12,526,528 of NC_140572.1, forward strand.
CTGCCCCCGTCCTCGTGATAAAACGCTAGCTTATCACCAGTTTCCATTCAGCTTCTTAGTCCTTATGTAACATCAACCCAGGGAGGAAGTGCTGTCCGCTGTGAATGAAGAATGTATCTGTGTGTGTGTTTGTGCTGAAAGAGCAAGACGACGCGTGGAGTGGAACGAGTTTCCACATGACAGAAAAAGCCTCCAAACATGTATGACAGTGGAAAAAGTGTGCTCAGCTGATTAGTGCACACACACACACACACACACACACACACACACACACACACACACACACACACACACACACACACACACACACACACATACACACACACACACACACACACACACACACACACAGAGCTCAGATGGTTCCCAAACTCTCTCACACTTCTTACAAACACATACACACACACATTACTCTCACACTGTGTCTCTGTCTCACACAAAACCATGTTGTATTGTGCGGGTTGTTGCTAGGAGACAAATTCCAAACCTCTTGAAACAGAGGGACTTACTCCTCATTTCTAAGCCGGTATGTCGGGAGAGAAAAGGGAGAGTGAAGGAAAGGGGCAAAGAGGGATGGGGATGAGGAATGGGGGCTCTAAGAGACAAGAAAGCAAGTCTCCCACGCACAAAAGCTTTCGCTCTCAGCAGGAAGAAGTCCACAGACTCATCAGTCTCTTGCTTTGACATCAACTCCGCTTCTCAAAAGATCCTACAGGGAATGGCGATACGCATCCACAGTATCGTTGGTGCAAAATGGCTCTGCAGTACTATTCTTCACCTTTTCAAAATGAAACTATTTCTAAGGAGGAACATGAGAGTGACAGCTGTGGCCAAAAAGACTTTTAGGATTCATAGAAGAAAATGTAATTGGGGTCTGTTGTAATTTGGAATCCATGTCTCAGGATAGAACTCAAACCTAAACCATTGTATTAAATCCCACCATCCGTTTGAAATGGCTATAGCTTTACTAAGGTTCATATAGGCTGAGAGGAAAAAGCCATAATTTCAAAACTGTATAAATGCCAGATATTCATTCATGTTCCTGGGTGAAACAATTTTTTTTTTGTTTAGCTTAAAATACAAGCATAAATACAAGAATATTTTTTAAAGAATGTTATTTTAAGAAATAAAATCCATATGTGGAGTATCCTCATTCTCATATTTTCTGAAGCAGATTGTGTGTGTGAATAGTGGACCCAAATGCAGACACAATGAAACCTGGAAAGTAACTTGAATTAACAAAAGGCGAGCAGTTTAATAAAGCCGATGAAAATGCACAAAGGGCAAGGCAAACTAATGCAAAACTAAACATTAACCTAAACTGGGGAAACTAAAATAGAACACGAAAAACCCTGACATGACATGAACAAACCTGGAAACATGGCATTAAACAATAGATGACCAGACAGTGAATAAAGGAAGACAGAGAACTTAAATACACAGAAGGGTTATGAGGGAATTGAGAACACAAGGGGAACACAGCTAACACAAATGAACATGATGCCAAAGGCATAGCTGGACTGGCCATCGGGCAGATGCCCGGTGGGCCGATGGTGATTTTGGGCCGATTATTATTATTTATTTTTTTATTTTGTAACGGCATAAACAATGAAAGGTGGTGGATTGGCCAGATGCTGGTCGATGTGTAAAAATAACTCAGTTGTTTGGTGGTTGCCTTGGCGGAGCTTCAACAGAGGCCAGCAGATAGATGAGGGAAATGGGAGGCAGGAGGAGGAGAGACCCGAGGTGGCCGCCGGTCCGAGTGTCAGGTGAACTGAACTTCAGGTAAGAAGTTATGACCTGCAGTCTATCTGGGTCAGATATAAACCAAGTTTAGGTGGAGTTTATTTTTGTTGTGGTGACTTTTTACCGTCAGTTACAATAAATATGCATGACGGAGTTTCTATACAGCTGGGTGGGTGCTATGATGTTACTGAGAGTGAACTTTATTTTATTCATAAGGTTCGTTAGTAGAGTTGCCAACCGTCCCGTAAAAAACGGAATCGTCCCGTATTCATAGAAAATATTACGCGTTTCGTATTGAGCTGAAAAGGAGCACAGTTTGTCCCGGACTTCAGCTAGAATGGAAAAAGACACAAAGCTGGAGTTATTCTGTGTTTATGCCACACAGCTGCTGCTTCTTCTGTCATTCTCTCCCCTCCCTCTCCTGTTGCTACTTCAATCATGAAACTGATCAATGATCAGCTGATCGGCAATACGACATGGAAAACGCAGACATGAAACACATAACAGACTGGGGAAACTGAATGATACGCAAGGGGAGGAACATGGAGACAGATAAGGGGAACAAGGCACAGACATAACTAAAAATCATACATAGAGGACAAGAGACTCACACAGGAAACAGAAAACGACACATAAACAAGGGAGCATGCAAACACGATGATCCAATCAAACCTAACTATGCAAACAGTAAATTATGCTATTTTAATGTGTCAGGGAGAAATCCCTCTTCCATTTAGCGCTACTTGTCCAGCTGTGCTGTATGAATTCTGTATGAAACAGTTTGCTTGGACTGACTTTTCCTGTTTTCCTGCAGTGTCATCCCCAGTAGGATTATTATAGGTAAATAAAACTAAAGTAAAAACTAAAACTAGATTCTGAAAAACATTTTAGTTAAAATAAAAATAAAAACAACACTTCTAAAAAAAACAACAACCTAAAGCTAACTGAAAAGATTTTGTGAACTTGTAAAACTAAGATAAATGTTAAAAATTAAATAAAAAATAGAGGCAATATTTTTAGTTTTAGTATTTATTAGTTTGACTTGAAACACTGATTGACATGCTTATTGGGACTCTGAGTTGTTGCTTTCCAAAAGTTCAGTTTTTTTTAATACCTGTACTGATTTTTCCCAAATTTTGCAAAAGAGTAACACTAACACTGAAACTTATAAAACTAAACTAAAACTAAACGTAAAACTAAATCTACCAAAACTAACCAAAATTAAAATGAATTGAAATCCAAAAGTCAAAATGAAATTAGAATAAAAAACAATTAGAAAACACAAAATTACAATAACTCTCCAGTGTGCAAATTTCTGCTATTGCATTTACTGAGACTGGCAGCAGACTTTTGAGAGTAAATGAATATGTCTGATGTGTTTTATGCATCATGGACCATGACTAGTGTGTGAATCATGCATTGAATAAGAATCTGCTTAGGGTTGGTCTTTTTACAATGGAGTGTGGCTGCAGCAACTGCTCCATCAGTTGCAAGTTTTTTTAAATCCCTTCATTGCAAGGCTTTCTAACTGCAGGATGTGATGAGTCAGTGAAGCTCACTTCTGTATGATGACAGTGATAGATTTCCTGAACCTTTCTGCCACCTATGGGCAATTTAGAGTTTCCAATTAACCTATACCCACTAACTGCATGTCTTTGGACTGTAAGAGGAAGCCAGATACGGGGAAAACATGCAAGCTTCACACAGAAAGACCCCAGCCTGATGGTGGAATTGACTTCAGGACCTTCTTGCTGTGAGGCAACAGTGCTAACTACCATGTTGCCCATAATAATAGTAATGATAATAAAAAAACACAATGTACAGACTTATGCTAATAATTATTAATCACTTATTTGGGGATGTGTTGTGCTTGGACATCAGAGTTCACATTAGTGAATCATTCATTTGTACCTGATATTTATTATTTTTATTTTAGATCTTTCACCAAATTCTTAGCTTAAGAATATAATTAGTATCACCATGAGCTGAGTGTGAATTTAAGATAAGTGGTAATTCATCTTTTTTCCCAACAGATGTTTTATTTGTTACCAGTGGATCAAAAAAAGCAGTAAGATTCATCCTCTGGGCAACAGGAATATCACAATTTTGGTCAACTCCATCCCAGAGATATGAAGATATTTCCCATGTATCTTCAAACATTCTTCTGCTGGTGTGTCTAAAGTAGGTGAGTCAAAATATAAGCCTTTGGGCCTTAACGTGACCAACAAATGGTCCACCCTTGTTAACTGGAAGGTTCTGCAAAAGGTAAAAATGGCAGAGTTTGTGCATAGTTTAATTTTGTTTTGCAAGTGCATTTACTGCAAGTCATCCAGAATGACTAATACCATGGGACTGATTTATTCTTAATAATTTGAGTTTCATCACAACCCTAGTCTGAATAATTGTCAGTTTTTTATCCTTCTCACCAACAAAGACGCTTCCATGGGCTGCCACTCCACTTTGAAGAGAGGTACAGAAGCCAAAGAGCCAAACCCCGTGTTTCTTTAATTTATGACAGGCACAAAGTAATGCCAATACACCGAACACGTGTTGAAATATTTAGTCTGGACCAGAAAGCTAAATGACCAAGATATATACTGAGCATCCAAAACTGCTAAAAACAGACAACTTTCTTCAGTTATAAGAAACAGCTAAATGCTATTCAGTGAAGGCAGCAGCAATAATGACTCATAAGTATATTATTTGAGACTGTTTGTTGTACATATGGCATTGCAACAAAGTCTCAAAGCAGTTCATGAAATTGAATCTGTTGATTCATGTTTGTTTTTGATTCACATTTCCACTTGGTTTCTCTTGTTATCTGTTTGTGTCCATGCACTCAAACCAGGGTTTTTCCAGCTTTAACGAATAAAAAAAATCAGGATTTACAGGTTGGCAAGGTGGTGGAAACTTTCACACAATGATCTGCAGTTGTTCAAATCCCACCTACCTATGATCTAGTGATTTTTCTTTCTTTGACTCCTGATATGTGTGTGTTTAGCTATTTTTGTTGCCATTCTTTGTTTGGTTAGGTTAAAGCTCCAAAGAAGTCTCGACAACATAGTGCATGCACAAAAAATTTCCATTTGAAATGCAACAGATTTAAAGTCACGTCGACTGTAATGAAAACAAAACAAGACAGGACAGTTTGTGTCTGTGTAGAAACAGATTTTTGCCTTTTTTGTTTCTATTTCACATAGATCACATTAGATCAGGTGGGCACTGACTGAAAGCTGTATATTTCAATTAAAAGTAGGTAAGAGTTCTCTCTTTTGATTATTAAGATTTCTTATTTTTGATATTTAACCCTTCAGAAAGATTCTCCCGACACCTCCAGTGATAAGTCTAGGCCTGCAAACTGCTAAGATGAATAAAAGTATGCAGTGTAAAAGCTTGTAAAGTATTAACTGGAATGCAATTAAGGAGTTAAAAAAGGATAGTAAACAACAGCACCTTGAACCCTTTCAGCACTAAAATCTGTTACTATGTGTCAATCATAGTGGCTGTCCATACTTACAATGTCATTACCTGAACAACAACTTCTGCATGTCAGCATGCACACACATACACACAATGAGAGAGAAAGACACTTTCAACGACCTGTCATGTGCTCTTCATTTCTATCGTACCATTTCAGCTGCTCTGCTATATACTCACTCCCCCTTTAGTGTTTGCATATTCTCAGCTGCCTGATCTTTACTTGTCTCTCGTGCTGTGAAAAGCAGACCTTTAGCCAAAAGATTGATCGTTGGAGAATTCACACCCTTATTTGACAATGCTGTCCCCTTGCTGTCAGGTCTCCCCCTGACACTAGCTGATCCTCTAGCCCATAAAGTCACATACTGTGATGGTGCGAGGTCAGCTGCCTGCCTGTCCATCTGTCTGACATGACAGGGAGTGTGCCGCATGATTTGCAAGGTCAGGGTTTCCCGCAAGATGAAAACTAACCAGAATGCTATCACACATTTCCTTAGGGATTTGATGCGAGAGATATAAAGGCTTCTGACAGAATGTTATTCACTGACTCTCCACCTGTGACTTGTCGCACCCACAAACACCTAAAGGTCACCTACTGAGGCTACTGTGTTTGCCGTTGAGTCACCTGCATGATGAAGACTGATGAAGGGACTCCAATCTTTAAGAAGACTTCAGTGAACCACAGCTAATGCAATAACTAAACACATGACTGACTTAGCCTCAGTTTCCTATTCTTGCCCTGTAGTGGCATTAGCCTTTACCTGTGGTATCCAGCTACTGTAGCCCATCTGCTTCAAAGTTCAGTGTGTTGTGCATTCAGAGATGGCCTTCTGCGTACCTTACTTGTAGCAAATAATTTGAGTTACTGTTGCCTTCCTATCAGCCTGAAGGAGTCTGGCCATTCTTCTCTGACCGCTGCCATCAACAAGGGATTTTTAGCCAGAAAACTGCCACTCACTGCATATTTTCTCTTTTTCCAATGGCTCTTTGTATAGTAGTAACCAGCTATGAGGGCACAGAGGTCTGAACCACAGACAAGATAGTAAAATGACATGACTACATGTGTGATGCTCTAGGAGGCTTTTACTTTGGAAAGACTAAACAGGAATTCTATGAAGTTATGTCCTTCCCTGCAGTAACTCCAACTGAGTTGTTTTTAGGGGATTAGGTTGACACATGAGTCATGAGAAATGATGATTGGTTGGTTTGAGGCACGACGTGTGAATCAAAGGTACAGTAGAACCAGAGCCACGAGTAAGTAACTTTTTCCCTGGTGCTATTTTAATTTCAAGTGAAGAAAAATTCTATATTCTGTTGTTTTATATACAAAACACACTCATTCCACATATCTATATACACAGTTGCCCTGGAGGAAAACTGTACAATATAAAGTCCTATAAAGTTTCCAGATTTTCTGTCTTTGGTTCTGTCGAGGCTTTTTCCTCTTCAAAAGTGTGGCGTTTTATATGAAATATGATATACAACCCCAATTCCGAAAAAGGTGGAACGCAGTGCAAAATGTAAATAAAATCAGAATGCAACAATATGCAAATCTTAGAAATCCATATTTTATTCACAATACAACACAGAAAACATACCAAATATTCAAACAGAGAAAATGAAAATGTACCATTTTAAATTATTTTAAGAAAAAAGTAAAGCAATAAATTACAGTCACAGCTCATGAAAGTACATAGAAGTGGGTTTAAATTTGATGCTTTTTAAGTTACCTTATTTTAGAAGCATTGTTGAGCCCTCATAACATCTTAAATAGAGAGATTTGGACATGAAATGAAAGCTGTTGTCAGGGGCTGAGTCTGTGACCCAGCACTTTCAGTTGGTTTTGATCTCTTTCATTATATTTTGAAGATAATGTACAATTCTTGGATTATAATTAGTTGGCTTTGAATTTTAGTTTAGTCTATGTGTCACCTAGGTGTTCTGTGTTATCTGTCATTATATCTTGTCTGCGTTTTTCTTGTTGTCAAGCCTGTGTTTTATTTTGAAAGTCTCGTGCTTCTTTGTTCGGCGTGTTTAGTTTACTCTTCCCCTGTGACATCGTTATGCTCATTTGTGTCAGCTGTTTCTCCATGTGTTTCCACTTCCCCTGAGTTTCCACACCTCCTATGCGTATTTAGGCTGTGTGTTTCATTCAGTCTTCGTCAGGACGTCTGTTTTCATCCCTTCATGTTACGTCAAACGTTCAGGTCCTTCATGATTCAGTTCAGGTCATGCTCATGTTTCATGTTAATGTGTTTTCCCAGTTTCCCGCATGCTCCTGCTCTGAATCATGCTCATGTCTTTTCATAGTAATCATAGTCTAGTTTTTCCCAGTTTAGGTTTTAGTTTTAGTTTTTGCCATTCATTTTGGCCTTTTTTTGTATTCATGTTTTTCGAACAACAAACGACTCACTTTTTGTTTAAACGTAGTTCCTTCTTCTCTTGTGTTCTGCATTTGGGTCCTCCTTCTCACTCCCACACAGTCTGGGGAAGACTGTGACACCTGTTTCAAAGCTGCAACTAAATTAAATTTTCAACCATTCCAAGAGTCACAATCAAAAGTTGGAGTTTTACTGTGCAAACTATGATATGCTAAGAGTATAAAAATCAGCCTCATTTGTCTTCCTCGTTGATCAAAAGCACATTTAGGCTTAGTTTGGAAGATACCATCATCGTGCAGTACTAGCCGAACAATCTGAAATAATTAATGTAGTGTATTCATTGAGTTTTTTTTTTTACTTTATTTCTGGAGGATCCCATAATGTACAGGAGAGATAACAGCCCTGAAATCTTATATGTTGCTGACTGACTACAGTATGTTTCTATTTTATAATTGCTTTGTAAAACTGCAAGTGATGTGGATATTTTTATACACACTGCAAAGTAGTAATAATGTCACAAACACAGGATTTCCAGATTCTTTTCTCTAGCATTCACATTGGCACACAAATCAAAGCGGAGGATTCTTCACATAACTTTCCAAAAATATGTAGTCAGAACAGAAGAAAATATCATTCATCAAGCTTCTTGATGGTCTTTAATCTAAAGAAGTGCAAACATAAGATCTTCTATTAGGGATAACAAGACAGCAGCAATACAACAGCTACTTGTATGATTTTGTGTGCAGATTTTTTGTGTGTGAAGATGCGGCTGTTCTGTGTCCTGTGTCTGGGTTAGGGTTAGTCTGCTGAGATGCTTTCACGCCAGACTCAGTGGTAGGGTTCTCATCAGCCTGACTCACCAAGTTTGATATTTGATAACAGAGCGGTGAACATGTAGTTGTTTGCCTTACTCACCCACCTTTTGAAATTCTGGTGAGCTGTGGTCAAACCAAAGTAGCGAATGGCACATTATGTAAAGCCTACATTACGCTGCTGTAATTACTGGTCTCGTCAGCCCATGACCTGGACTATCATGTTGCAAGTGATGGTTAGTCACAGGTTTGGTTAAGGTTTTACGTAAATGTCATGATTCAGTGTGCGTCATTAGGAAGCACAATCAAAGACACTGACCTGTTGTAGTGGTTGTCTAAGTGTATGTAAGATAGGTATTTAGATGCAGATGTGGCAGACCCTGAGTTATTTTCATATTTGACTTTAAGCCTCCATTTTTGTCTGTACATCAAGCTATTTTCTTGTCACATTTGGTTTTTTTTTTTTTTTTTTTTGTGGTGTTCAGGATTATATCACATAAACTGTTACCTTTCCTGAACTCATCCATATGACTCCAAGGCTGCCAATTACTATAACCCTCTCAGAAAGCACATGTTATTTGAAATTCATGTTATTTATATACAATTCATTTGCACAAATGATGGTGAAAAGCATACTCTGTTTCATCATCTTTTTGGTTCCGATGGGAACCATAAATTACAAAATGAATACACGCGTCTTCCATATGACTGAATCTAATGATCGAGATCATGAACTCATCAGAAAGGTGTTTAATTGGATCACAGATCAAATGTCCTGATACCTAGCTTCACTTTTTCAGAAGTGGCAGTCCATCATTTATAACTAGTTTATGTTTCCTGTGTATTTTGGTGTATTTTTCCCTTTTGTTGTTAATCGACCGTCGACTGAAACCAGCAGAGAATTTTTTTTTTTGAATAGCTGTGAAGGATAATGAGATTCCTGTCCTTTTCTGTGTTTGCAAATTCTTTTATAATAACCTCTTTCACAGACGCATGTTTTATGAATAATTTTAGAAATATGTGCGCTTTGTTGAAAAATGTGTTGCTTGTTTTAGGGAAAAACAGAGATGAATTGCTCCAATTAATTATTTACTAATTATTTGGTGGCTGGACAGACCCTTGAATACTGGGTGAGGACCTCTGTGAGAGCTCAGTGTATGACCACTGCAGCTATATGTTAAGGAGCCAGTTTAGGTTCTTCTGAATCTGAATCTGATTAACTAGCAACTTTAACTGCCAATGAAGACATAGCCACTTACTTTGATTATGTGGTCATTTTGTGTGTTTCTTCATTAAGGCATTCATTTCTTCATTCTTCATTAAGGCTGTCATTTAATATTTTACTTAAGTCAGGAAAGCTTGAGTAAAAGTCCAGAAGCTCTGTGTCCTATAGATGCTCGAATGGAATGCAAAGTGTTAATTTTTCTACATGTTTTTCTGTATTTTTATTGAATATCTTTATAAAACCAATTGGATAATTGGATAATAAGCAATTTTACAGACCCTCTACCAGACATACAAAGAAGTAACTCTGTTCTATTGAGAGGTGGTGATACTGTAACATTTACAAAAATTCAGCTCTGTCGTGGTTTTGAGTTTTTGTCTGGACTTGAAAGGAGGAGACAATAATGTCTGGTTGCTGAATGCTATTTTCTAGGTTACCATGAGTTTTGTGATTGAGTCTCAGTCATTTGTTTGTGTTCTTTATTCCTAGTTTCTCTGTTCTCTCTGTTTCATTTCTTTGTCTCCCCAGTCTGTCTTGTCCCCATGTCTGTTTCTCCCTAGTGCAAAGCCTGTGTGTTTTAGTCTTTGTCTCCGCAGTTATCTTACTTCCTGTTTTACTTTGATAGTTTCCTGCCTCGTGTGTAACATATTCACTTTTGCTTCCTTTAACTCATTTGCCTAGATTAGTGTCATCTGTGTTTCCACCTGTGGACCGTTCTCTCATTACCCCTTGTGTGTATTTATCTCCTCAGTTTCCCTCTGTTCCCTGTTGCCTCCCCCCCCTCGTGGTTTAGTCCTCCTCCCTTGCAGTCTGTTCCTCACTGTGTCAAAGGTTTGACTTTCCTAGTTTTGTCATTCATGTTATTTTGCATTTCATTTTAGCTTTATTAAACCAGCTTTCAGTTTAATCCTCGTTTTTGCGCGTCCTGCATTTGGGTCCTGCCTCTGCCAGCCACTGTGACACAGTTCAAGTGGAGTGTTGATTTATTATAGACAGTAAAACAGGAAAGGAAATTTAGGTTTTTTAATCTTTTAACCTTGCTTATAATTACATTACAATAAAATAAAGAGAGCCCGAATAAGTCTCTGTGGCACTGGAAATGACTTTGCTGGAATGCATGTTCGAAGGAAATTGACCTCTTAAATATACGAGAAGTGTTTCTAGAATTACCTCCGTCTCTAAAGTTCAGTGCAGGGACAGCGCTTTTCCAGGGATGTGCATGAGGTTATGAGTTTATATCTCAAACTGTCACCTCTATCTGACAAAAATCCACTTATAGAACAATTTGCTTTAGTTCTTCTTCTGCTTCCTCTTATCTTTCCAGTTTCCTGGATCATAGCCATTCACCTTGATCACAAATAACAAGATAAACTTTTGAATGTGAAACCCATTTCCAGCTACTAGCTGCCAATTCCCGGGTAAGCTCTATTCCACGAGCTTCTGAATTTCTGTCATCAGTCTTTCTGGAAAAATAAATAAATGATGTACTGTACATATTCACATCCACTAAAAGGCTTTCTCTCTAAGGTAATGAAACCTTTGTCATCTTAAATAAAGCAATATCTTTGTGAGTAGAAAAAAGAAAAAAACAAGACCTCCTTTAAGAACTTAGTTCATTTCAGCTTGAATTCATTTATATTCTTTAGACTCATAACCGGATAATCTCTGGTAAGAGTGTTCAGACCCCTGTTTTCCCAGTTAGTCTGAATTAACTACAGACTCTTCTTTGTCAAACCTCAAAATCGACTCTGTGAATGTCTGTGGCTTATAGAAAATGATGCTTGGTTACTAAACAATATAAGATCATTTTTCAAACACATACAGTGAGTTTCGTGACGTAGTGCTCAGAAAGGCTCTGTTCCATTTGCATTGTTAAACCTGTCAGTGGCATTTTGAATGAAGTTTTCTCACTTCTGGAACAGAATCCAGAAGTTTTATTTTCACTTCGCCTCTCTTTAGGGCACTGTTTTTTTTTTAATTGAAGTGAAACTCACATGCACAATGTCAACAGGTGTTTCATTCATTGTACATAACAAAGAACCAAAGTGTGCCACTGTGACATGGTGTCCATTCAACAAAACAACAGTACGTGAAGGTCAGGTGGTAAGATGGGTTACCACACGTTAGATATAAACTTTTTGTTAGTGAAGACCCCATAACTGTTACACAATAACCATTAAGGAGTACGTTTTTGTAATAAGAAGCTCCTTTGAAACCCTAAAATGAACTTGGACCGTTCTTCATAACATATGTTATTACTATCTATTGGCTGCAGGGACATTTGTAAAGTGATAACGTCTGTCCATAACTGACTCACTTTCCTGGTACAAACCAACCAATCGAGACTCTTCTTATTGACTGTTGTTTTATCTAGAATGCTGCAGCAATGAGTCCTAAAACCCAGAAATGATGTAGCATTTTGCACCACCAGTTCACTTGTCTCAGTGTTTCTTTTTTTGAATGGGTGTTCATTAGATGTCTGCAATAAGGTCTGTGATTAGCACAAGTTTTAGCTTTCTTTTCTACAGCGTATAAAAACATCGATAAATACTTCACTTCTAAATTTTGAAGTTTTTCCATGTCTCAGACAAGGCATTTGCTAAAAACCATGGTCCAAAGTTTTGTGGTGGTGACGCTAAAAAACTATGACCATGGTGTTGTTTGTTTATGGCACAACATTAATTTAGCTTTGGCAGTTGCATTTAAACTTCAGAATTCAAAAATACATCCGTTTCTAAAGATTAACATGTACGCTGTAGACTTATTTTTTTGCAGACTTAATGAAAAAAGCATTTTTGAAATATCACATCAGGTTTTTGTTGAGGGATCTCAGGGCAATGCTATCTTGTGAGTTGGCCTACAGCACTCTATTAGGGGCGTACCCTTCAAAACACTAAGCATACACATACTCTCTTACTTTGGTGTTTTTTCACTTCAGCTCATATCAGTTCAATTCAATTCAGTTTTATTTATATGGCGGCAAATCACAACAACTTGAGTAACCTCAAGAGGTTTTATATTGTCAGGTATTGAACCCACAATAAAAAGATGATTTTGCATCTAAACATATTGAACCATTGCTGCGGACTTGTAAAGAATTAAAATATTTCTTTATGTCTTGGAAGGTACAGAAAAATCATGGAACACTATCTGTAGGGTCTATCCATCCCTCGTTTTGCAAGAAAGGGGCTTGCAAAAGGTGTCACAGGGCGAGGGGTGGGGTTCACTCTGGGCAGGTCGCTGGTCTGTCATAGTTATCACTATTAAAAAGCCTGAACATGAAAGCGGCATCAATTTAATGACTGTTGTTCAAGAGAAAAGCCAGTTAACTGTATCTTACGAAACCATAAACATCTTGTGACCACTGTAAACCACGTCATGTAAATCTCCCTCTGGAGGCTTACTGATGGGGAAAGCCCTGCTGTAGAGGTCATTGAGAAGGGCTCGGATGACTTATTACAGCAGTGACGCAAACAAGAGAGGGAGTGTACGTTTAGCTCACCTTCAGATAACAGCACCTTCACCTTTTACCCTGTCCTCCTTGAAAGTGTTTAAATGTGCGATGGAGGACGACAGATGGCCTCATCTCTCTTTCATTTTCCCACAGATTTTTTCCCCCTCCCCTTATCGCCATCATCATCAGTCATTTTTTCTCAGCATTCTGTTGTTTTGCATTCTGACTGTCCTCACACCACGCACGTCATCGACAGCTTATCAAAGCAACAATAAACCGCCCACGCACCCCTCCCATTACAGGCCATTAGCAACCACTTGCATTGTTGGGATTCTCATAGTGGGTCCCGATGGAGTCGCTCAGCTCGCTGTCACAAAAACAGAGTTGGTAAAGTTGAACTTGAGGGCTTGAGTAGCGAGAGACTGACAAGACCTGTATTGATGATGGAAATGAGACGAGTGATTCAGTGTGGGGGATGTAAATGCAAATCTATTATAATTACACCCGAAGGGGTTCCAGGTGTTATGTTTTTTTTGTCCTATAAGGCCACATTTATGAGGTCATATCTTTTGCATTAGCACGCTTGTTTCATCAACTGTCAGCTCGGCTTCTATTTCATAACAATCACTGTCTGAAAAATGTAATTTTCCACACGAATATATAATCACCATTTTCTCAACTCCTTTGTTTACTTGCACAGACTTTATGCAAATCTTTTCAAGCTGACACATGAATGGCGCCGGTTAACTTCTTTATACCATTACCACTGAAAGGCTTTTACATAAAGAGTTCCTTCACGTTTTCCCTTTTAACACAATGCTGACATGCCCGCCTGTGTGTACACTGAAAAATCTATTGTACAGCATGTACAGCCGGATCAGTAGAATGCCTTTCAAACAGTCTTTTGAGCGCAGAATTTGCTCATTGTTGTTTCCCCAAAAGATGCGAGCGCTGCTTTCATGTAAAATCATAAATGGTGGGAGCGTTATTTACAAGCAGCAAATAAATCTTTGTGTCCTGTTGCACGGGGACAGGGTTTTGATTAGTGAAATATGCCAGACTCAGCTGGAGAGGTTCTTATCCTGTATTATGTATTGCAGCTCATGTGTTAGTTTGGTATAAATGAAACAGCATCACTCAGCTACCCCCTTTTTTTTTAAAACTTGCAGCGATAGGAGGATCTAGTGTAGGTAATTTTACACTCAACAAATAATTTTGTCTGTAGAATTTATTATTTATTGATTTGTTCGAATGACAGCTGAAAACTCAGTTTATAAAGATAGAAAACACGCAGACATACACGGAGAGGAAGAAGGCACATGCGCTCATGGTCACTGTCAGTGCAGCTCGTATAGAATATCCCTCACCAAAGCCCAGAGTCATATTCGATTAGCAAAAAAACAAACAAAATTGATAAATGACTGAACTTTTTTCCCTCGGTTGCTTAATGAAGCGAATCATTTCAGCCTCACTCATATCAGCTCTACTTGAACCTTGGAGCTGTGGAAAAAGTAAGGCACAAAACCTTCACTCTATATTTGTCTTTGATTTGATTATAAAAGAAATAACACTGTTATTCAAAAGACCCGCTGTTGCGAGGGAGCTTTGCCTCGGTTTCTTTTCTTAGCTGCGGAGACTTATTGCTGTAACTGTATTGCCGGAGCGTTGCTGGAGGGCTGCAACAGGACAAAGACGCTGCTGCCGATCCCTGCTGAACACACACATTAAAAGTAGAATCGTGCCCCCCTCCCATCCCTTTTTTTCGGTTTCTTGTAAGGCTCGGTGCCGTAACATGTGTTTTCAAAGCCAGCTGCCTGCTGCTTTATTCATGTAGGTATCAGTCTAGTTAGTGTGTGTGGAAAGAAGTTGCCAGCAGAATTTGTCAAATTACAGTTTGACTGCATTTCTTCTGGTTTTGTTTTTTTCAAATTAAAATCGTTTGTGAAGTAAAAACATACTTTGGGATGTAGAAGTTGCTTTTGGGGTTTGCAGACTTTCACAGGTAGGGATGTCTTCTGAAAGCACTGTGTGAAGGTTTGGTATAATCCCAGGTGTGTGTGCGGGTGTGTGCTTTTTTTGTAGCGTGTGTGTGTGTGTTGGCTGCAGGGGAGACAGTGCTGCCCCATTACCGTAATAAGGAGCCGGTCTGACAGCAGCCTGACAAGCTCCTGACAGACAACAGCCCAGCTTTGTGCTGAGTTACTAGAATATTCCTGGCATCTCTTGCTTGGGGTTAACTCCTAGGACACAAAAGCAACACTGAATCAATTTAGATTTAGTAGATTTGGAGATTTCTTTCTTTCTTCAAATGTGATTTTCAGCTTGACAAACGACAGTCACTCAGCAGTATTAATGTGAAATATTTTCTCTTTATTGAATTGTCAGGGTCAGGCATTTGAGCCACATTGACAGAACAGATGAATGCTTACCTTTTCGAGCGCCCGTGGGATTATATAAGAGCTGCTTATATTGCTTGCCAGAAACCCAGCAGACAATGTAGCTGTAGAATTGAACCACACAGAAATCTACATTGTATGCCAGGTTCAGGACGAAAGCAAAGGTCTCTCCGAGGGCTTTTCAAATACACGTTGCTGCTTTTCCTTTGGAAAAATACGCTCCTTTAAATTTCTCTCACAGAACTTTAATATTTACAACCAAGGACATTTCATATTAAGAGAATCTTGCAGAGGCCAAGGAGAGAAGGCGAAATGAGTGAGAATTTAAAGAAGAATGACAGAGGAGGAAGGAGTGAAGAAAAAAAACCAACACAAAAAAGCCTTGACAAGGGGCCCTTGTGGAGTTGTGACACAGAGAACATCCTGTCTGTGGGGTCACAGGATGGAGCCCCCCTGACATCGCAGCCAATGCGGGGACTGGAATGTGTCACTTAGCCAATAGGAAGAGGAACGAGCAAGCTTGACTGGGAAGTAGGCAGAACTGTCAGAGACCCAGTAGCCAGATGTAGCTGCTGATTGCTACACAGGATCTACACTGCCTACTGAGCAACTGACAGCAGCTAGAGAGGCGTGAACTGCGAAGGCTGGCCGGTTTAGTCGTGTCTGGGTGGGGAGACTCTGGACCCCATCTGAAGAAAGAGTGAAGAGAAACAGAAAATAGGTCCATTATGAACACATACAGATCTCAGGGACAGACCAATTATGTAAAACAACAAAAGGAAAATAAGAAAGAAGGAGAAGGTGTGAGTGCAAGATGCAAATATGTAGAGGCAAAGGAAAGAGCACAGGGGGCAAACTGCAGAGACGAGATCAAGCGGGAGAAAATGAGGAGCCCGAGGGAGGGGAAGGATATAGGAGATAATCTGCTGACGAACATCTCCAAGCATGGCATTATCAGTTGCAGATTCCTGTCATTCTTTCCCATTAGCCCTGAGGCATGACAGACAGAGCCACCGCCGTGCCGACCCAACGCTGAGCCCTACGCATAAAGAGAGCGCTAACTCAGTCTTCATAAAACTGCAACCTAGATACATGTGATTGGAGGAGATGGGTAACCTGGAAGGAGACAGCGGGGCCGATCTTTCTCCCTTCATTTCGCTCTGCATACCTGAGGCCTCATGACTATATTGATCAAACATTCTCTGACCAGCTGATGGTCACTTGACTCCACTTTCTTTTTATTAAGGGAAATGTGCTGGCTTCTCTCTCCCCCTCTCTCTACTCTGCCCCTCTTTCCTCCTCCTTCCTCGCATTCCAGCGTTCTGTCACCGTAAATGCTCTTTCTGTCATATGCGTCTTTACATTTCCCCCATCTTACTTTTCCTCGTTTCAGCACCTCATTTTTTTTCACCATGCCAACTATGTCATATCGTTTGTCTCATCTTACCGTATAAGAGAAATTTCTCTGACAGCTCCCCAACTGAACTTACCTGTGAGCCTAAGGTTTAAAGTGCTAATACTGTTTGGGCTCCCTGCACTGAGGGATTTGAGGTAGGGAGAAGGGGAAGTGGCCTAGAGCTCTGTTCTTTTGACAATAGTGGCAAAGAAGCTGAGAGAGGAGGGGACAGTGGCGAAGACAGTGTTTGATGCAGATTTTTTTTTTAAAGAATGAATTTCTTACCTCTTGTGGGAATGGCTCGCGGTCATTTATCTGGGACAATCCATGCAAAATCAGCAAACCTGGAAAAAAAAGGAAAGTGATACTTAAGACTTCAGATGCTAATTTTAAGATGTAAAAAACAACAACAAATATAACAAAAGATGTCGTTTAGCATAAAATAAGGACCGGTGTGTGTTAAAGCTGTGCTAGTGTAGTGTCAACAGGTCCAGACTGGTGAGGCTCAGTGAGTTCACTGGGCTAAGAGGCAAAGTGATAAGGTCTATGTGTTATCGCTTCCCTTTTTTTCCACACTTTGGTGATGCTGCCACTGCCGCTAGGCAGAGAGGTCAAATGTACATAAGCCAATCAGCTTTTTCAATTTTTCAGTCGAAAGCAACACATTGAGTTGATGCGATATGGACATGCTTAGGAGGACAGAGGGTGAAGGCACACAGAGACAACAGAGGAAGTGAAACACCATCTCAGATAAGCCAGATTAATCGGGGTTTTCATCAAAGCGACACCAGCTCTCGGTTTTTAAACACACGTCTTGTGCATACTCAGATGCTACGGCGTTTGAGGAGCTGGACTGAAATAAAAGCAGGTGGACAATCTGATGCTTAATACTAGCCAGGAAATCCAGGAAAGCGAGCATGCGTCTGTAGTTCTTCCTCTAGAGAGGAGTGAAATGAGCAGTGATGCGGAGCGCTACAAAACTGCAAGATGAAGTGGGGAAATGCAAGCAACCCAAGCGACAAGGGCGATTTGGACTAGAGGAAGAGGGGGTGAGCGCTAGGAGGCCTGGGGATGGGTGAGGTGGTTCGAGGAGGGGCGAGGCCAGGCGTGCCATTCCATTCCTGCCTGCGCTGGCCTATTCTATTCCTAGAGTGTGGTATATGGCAGTTGATGTGGCTTTCGTCTTAGCTGCCTTGAAGATGACTGGGCCTTTACCACATCCACATTCACACACAGACACACACACGCTCGAAACACATTCACAAAGTGGCAAATGTGTTCACATATACACCATGTAGTACACACAGATGTATACACACACACACACACACACACACACACACACACACACACACACACACACACACACACACACACAAAGAGGAACTGAATCATTACCCTGCTTTAGCCTCAAAGTAGGGGGTGACCACTGTACAAGTATGTGTGTGTATTTTGTGCAAGCACGAGAGTTGCAGTTCTACAGTGAGCGACACTGGTTCACTGGTAGTGTGCATGTGCTCGTGCTGTTGCTCAAGTATGTGTGGGCATGTGTGTGTGGGTGGGTGTGTAGGATGTGTGAGCTGGGTGTGGATGCATTCCCTCCCTCGCTCTCTCTCTCTTGCTCTTTCTGCACGTGTGTGCGTGTGCAATACGTCCAGCACTCCATCTTTAAAGTCCCCTACTGTTCCAGCGCTGGGCTTATTATCTACAGTTGCTCTTCCAACAAAAACAAAAAAACAAATCCAGAAAAAAAAACAGCCTGGAACTGTATCAGTTTATTTTTGAATACTAAGATTTGGATAGAAAAATTGATGGTAGAGAAAATTGGACTTTAGAAGCGCAAGCACATATTTTACTTTTTCTCACTGAAGCTGTCAGTGCTAGAAGAGAATTGGTGGACACTGACAGACTAAAATTCAAGAGTTTAGATTAAAATAAAAAAAAAAGCAAAAAACAAACAAAAACAGTCCACTTAATCTTTTAACGTCCACCAGGTCACCCGCAAACCATTGAGCATTAAGGGTTCTAGGTTGCTTTTAGTTGCACAGCAAATGCACACGATTTCAGAAACTAGTTTTTGTTAAGTTTTTGTTTTTCAAAAGTCTCCTACATGGATTTCAGCCCTCTACTCCATCTGTTATTATTCCATCTGCGTATGCCAAAATAGGTGAAAATCCATCATTCGAACTTTAGTGTAACTCTACCCCAAACAGACTGCTGACAACCTGGTGAGTGTGAAGAAGTTCATACTTAGCTTGTTCCCATACAGCCTCGGCAATTTCGCTGGGTTAACAAAGTGAACATTGCACCAATCACTTTGCTTTCACTCACACAAAGAGATGCTTAGACTACAAGATGAGACGAGCCTGAAATGCAGTGCTCACCAACTGCTTGCCACCAATTAAGCAGCCGTTCCATGAGGCCTGCTGCCAATCAGATATTAGTTCTCAGCTCCCCAGATTTCAATATACCCCAGCCTGACAGTATAATTGGTTATGATGGGGGAGTGAGAGCTTCCAACCAAAGAGAGGAAGCCAGTAGCTCATATTCGGTGGCGGCAGAGGTTATGGAAGCTCTGTCTTTGCTGTTACCTCTGTTCGCCATCCAAAGTCATTCCCTGTTCCAGAATATTGCTATCCTGTATCCACGCTGCTAAAGTCACTTTCCCCGCCACCCTTTCCTTTCCCTCCCTCTCACTTTCTATCCTTATTATAAATTGTAAAGATAAAACAGGCCTTTACTTGTAAAGCTATCCCAAATGGTTCCTTTGAGTGCTGCTAGGTGGCTGTCGGTCGAGTTACACACTGAATCCAGACCTTTAGACTGAACAGCCAAAGAACCTCTCCAGAGGGAGCCCCAGCCTCAAATATACAGCTTGTACCCCAAACCCAGGCTCAGCCCCCCGGCCTACAGAGAGGGATGTCTGCAAGCTCTTCGAGGGGGCTGGACTGATGGGAAAGACCTGGCGAGATGACCAAGGAAAGCTAACTACCTCCTCGAGCTGCTTTATGAAGGTTTGGCAAATGTGCAGGGAGCACAGAAAGAAGGGAGCCGAAAGGAAAGGAAGGGAAAAGGAAAAAAGTATAGAGAAGGAATGGAATGGATGAAAGGTGTCCCATTGTCCAAAATCAGTGTGAGGGTACTTTGCTTTGTCGGGTCACAGGGTTTAAACAGGACCAGCGCTGAACCCTGGCACACATAGCCATAAATCTGCTTCATTAGTGCCAACATAAGGCAAAGCAGAGGCTATAATGTAATAATGTAAGCTCTGTCTGCAAGAGGCACAACCCGGCTACTGATACCTTCACTACCTCCACCCTGAATACTAACGCACGTCTTGACAAATAGCCCAAAGAGACTGAAAGTAGATAAGTCAGTTGTGGAAAGTTTGATTTTTAGCAAATAATCAGAAAGTCTGGATGTTGTTGTTGGGAAAACTGTTGAGCCCACTGTGTGTCTTCTTTTAATCAAGAGTACACAGGGATTTCATTCTGCTCTCTTGAGTGTTGTATGCAGCTTGTCTAATAGCAACATGACCACAGTTCCTTCTTGACGTCGTCCTACTGAAGCCACTTTGAATAATCAGCCAAGCTGAGTCATTGTGCTAACTGATTACCTTTGGAAAACAAAAGGAACACCTTAAAAACGCAGCTCTGCGGGCCTTGCCCATTGATCCTGGTTTTCCATGACGTGCATCCGTCTCTACAGCCTCTTTCTCGCACATGCACGCACGCACACTCACATTGCAACTTATTGGAATTCAGT
Organism: Rhamphochromis longiceps; assembly: GCF_057381845.1. NCBI lineage: Eukaryota > Metazoa > Chordata > Actinopteri > Cichliformes > Cichlidae > Rhamphochromis > Rhamphochromis longiceps. The sequence goes on from NC_140572.1 coordinate 12,547,180, forward strand.
GAGGCCCAGGTAGGGGAAGCTTTGCCCATATATGTGCAAAGGAGGAACCAGGCCAGGTGTGTGTGGTTAGTACACGTTGGAACGTTCTTGAACACACACACACACACACACACACACACACACACACACACACACACACACACACACACACACACACACACACACACAAAAGAAATGCACACAAGACGTATGCAAACACACAGAATCTCTAACGGGCTTTTTCTGTTGTGCATGCACACACAGTGCTTTGAGCCCTGCGACATCTAAGTTATCTAGCTAAGCTCTTAACACTACAATCTGCCTGTGAATGACAGACTTGTGTAAGTGAGCTGTTGATGTATAAACAAAGACAAGTCATGCGAAAAGGAAAGTAGGGAAAAGAAAAAGGAGAAATGAGTCAAGTCATAGTTAAGATTGTTCTTGCGCCGCTTAACCCAGTTTCAGTTACATAACTCCTGTCAGCGTTGGAATAACTACGGTATGTCACAACGCCTCACTTCCCGACGCCAGCCGCTATGAATGCAGTTCAAAGTAAAGCCTGCCACAGGTGACTTAAGTCCTAAGTTCCTCCAGCCATCTGCCACCTGTCATTATGCGGTCCACGTTTGCCCCCTCCACTCCACGTCACGAGCACATTGTTCCTGATATTAAGTGTAGCCGTTATATCCTTTTGTTGTCAAATTGAGTGTGGTGGAATAAACAGAAAAGCTGCTTTTATCACTACCGTGTGGATATGTGACCATTCCACAGCAGTTTGTCAGGATGACACCTTTCTAATTAACCTAACCTGCTTGCTTGAGGTCCTTTTCAGTACATTAAAAAAAGAATTCTTCCATTTAAAACTCACAAAGAATAAATATTTCGTATTAAAAAAATTCCTGCATGTTTATCTTTGACCATAAACCTTTATTTGTATATATTTTATTTCCACTAGTTAATAACCAAATAAAAGTAATATAAAAATAAACTAATTGGTATTAGCTCTGCATCTCTACATTATGTCAAAAAAAGTAACACATGTCAATATATTCATTTTTTATGGGTTAAATCTGCTCAGCCAGTCATGGCCTTTTAAAAAGATTTAAATCTATTTAAAAATTGAAAGTTTAACCATTCTGTTGAATAGTTCAGTTTAGTTAGATTGACTGAGCTTTACAGTGCTGCATCACTGCCAAGGTTAAAATTAGGTTCAGTTTGACTAAAAAATGAAAGGTTTGTAGATGACTCACCTTGCTGTTTTTTCAAGCCACTTTTATTTGGTTGTTAAATGGTTGTAATCCAATAGCCCCTAAAATCTCTACTCATGCCAGTAATACAGTCAGCAAATAAATGTATGATGCAGATGTAGATTTCTCGCCTTTTTTGTAACCAAATCTCAATGTTGCTTTGACATCTGGAAAATTATCTTAATCAACATCTAAATAATCATAATAATAATCATAAAACGTAAGAAACTGCTACAACATGCCCTGGATTTGTATACGTGACAAAAAAAAAGTGCTCTCCTCTTCTTATTATCCAAAAACCAAGTCATTTACGTTTGCCTATAGAAGCTGCAGAAAGGTGGTTGGCCTGAGATGGTTAGCTGCTTATTGTCAAGTAGCACAGAGCAGGGTTCACCGTGTAGGCAGGGTGATAAGACAAAAGGGCAGATTCCATGCTAATCTGGGCTTGGGAATTTAATCTTCCTCATCAAGATACCTGCGATGCATCTCGCCGCCAATCTCTTTTCTATCGTGCACTCGCGCCGGAAACGCTGCCCCGATAAGTGCCGACAGATCCTCGCGCACCAACGTGACAATTCCTTATCACCACTCCTCACTCTCTTTCTCGCCGTCTCCCTATCACACCTCCTGATAAACCATAAACTAAAGTGGGGACAGGAGGAGTGTAGGAACTGCAGTAAGCTCAAGGAGTGGCCATTATTGTGTCGCAGTAAAACAAAGGGTGTGCATGTCCGTCTGTAGGGTTGGCTTTTGGCAGGCACCGGCATGGTAACGTGGTTATGGTCCACACACACACACAGAGGTCACCCTGATAAATTATTTTCCTGTTTGTTTCCTGAGAACGGCCTCTTACATTATCTCATCATCTTGATGAGATCGACAGATTGATAGCATGACTTCCTTCTTTGTTGAAATTCTTTAAGCGGAAATCTAAAAGTGTAGACGGTCACAAAATAAACCTTCGTCCCCGAAAGTGAGTCATGAGGGAGCATTATTACGTGTTAATGCTGGAAACTTTCCCTCTTATTACATGACAAGTAAGAGTAATGATAGCTGGAAGGAGCATTATGTTAGTCAGAGAGAGTGGGAGACAATTTGAAGAACAACAGCTGGGCAGAGAGCCACAACTCTTTAAAAAAAAAAGAAGATGAAGAAAAGAAGAAAAAAAGCCCACTGCTTCAAGACACACACCCCTCTGTTCAGATTGTGACTAAGCCCGCTTAGGCAAACACATGTCACCCACAACCACTAGCACTGATTCACACGACTCCTTAAAACACTCTCTCTGTGTCTTGCACAGACCAACACATATACACACATGCGGCGGCAGCGCTTTAAGAGGTGGTAACCAGGAGGGACAGCGGCGACAGCGAAGGGGAGAATGACTCCAGAGTGCCGGCTCTGCAGTCATCAGACGTCACTCCTTTGCAGCCAATCATGTCAGCTGCCTGCCATGTCCATTCATAAAGAAGCCACATGCTCGCTGTCCATGCTGTATGATATTTTATCCACACCCCACCTCCCGCTCCACCACCAACGCCACCGCTTCCACCTCCACCCCACCCCAGACGCTCAGTTCATTCATGCCTTCTGCTGCAGAGCAAAAGGACTGTGCTATCTGTGTCAGTTGAAGAGGGGGGGGGCACAAACACACAGCGTGACTGAAACAGAGAGGAAGTGGTGCTTCTGTATTTAAAAATGGCCCATTGACCACAAAGACCTATTTTAATCACAAGACTTCATATCAGCGTTGCCTTCAACAGACTATGTCTGGTATATTACCGCAGCACTGATGATAGCACACACCATACATTTTGCCTCCCATCTAATCCTGGCTGTGCGACTGTAAGTCAGCCTCAGAGCAGAGTCAAACAAATCGGCTGTGTGACAGTGAATCAGCTCCTCTGTAACGCGATCGCAGCGCTGGGGACGCTCACGCTAGTGACCATTCAAACTCAGAGCAATCCGAGACAAGCTGAAGGTGACCAATCACCAGCTTCAAAACAAAACAAAATTGAACAGAAAGAAAAATCAGAGCACAACTTCACTACTTCAGGCTGTGTGAGAGTTTGCCGACAGCCTACAGACTGCTCTTCCTCTCCACCTATTAAGGATCTGGGAGCAGTTTCTCAACCTTAACTTGTAACATATGATATCCATCAACAGCAGCAGCAGCAGCAGCTCCCCTACTTTCTGGGAATCTTTTCCCTTTCTTTTCTTTTTTCTTTCTTTTTTCACTTACCCGTCTGGGTGAGAGTAGTGTTTCCTCCCAGCGCTGAGTTTGGAATGAGGGAACCCCCCCACATATGCACACCCCTTCCCTCAACCTCCACTCGAATTTCTTCCTCTCTGGTGTCTTTTCTTTAAGTTTTTCCCAGTGTTTCTGGGCGTCCTCTCGCTCTGTCTCTGCTTCAAAGAGGGATTCCGGGTTCCCTTTCACTTTGACTTTGCTTGGTCCAACAGAGAGTGAAAGAGAGAGAGAGGGAGGGAGAGACGATGTTGGGTAACGGTGTCTCACCCACGTCACTGCCCAGGACCGTGAGGGCAAGTGACATAAAGCTCGCCATAGCTCAGCTTCTGAGAGATTTCATCCTTACATGTCTCCTCATCTGTTTCCCTGTCTTTTTAGCCTCCTCCCGTTGCATTCTTCTGAGTGTAATCAGTAACAGGCTTAAAGTGACAGCAGCAGCACTGAAAAACCGGCTCTCTCACTCACACACAGAAGCACACACTTTCACGTACGCACAAAAAGACACACACACACACACACACACACACACACACACACACACACACACACACACACACACACACACACACACACACACACACAGACAGCTTGTGAGGCTCCCTCTGGGCTAAAGGTGCTTTCCCAGAGCTCTGGAGACACTACAGCCGTTAAACTCCCTCTAAGCCCCGCCAAAGTTGCACTATCACATGTTTCACAGCAGTCTATCTCTCTCTATCTCTCTCTCTCTCTCTCTCTCTCTGTCTCTCTCACCTCCTTCCTTTTCTCTTACCCTTCACCCTCCCCTTCTCTCCCTCAACCCCTTGACTGACACTGTCGGACATACTCGCTCACACACACTCACAGGACTGCTGCTTCTCCCTCTCTTATACATAGAGGGGGCTGAGCCTAAAGCAGTGTCCTGTTACAGCTCTCAATTGAGGTTAGGGAGAGGACATCCATTCAGAAAAAAAGAGAGGAGGGAAGAAGGAGGGGGAGAGGGAGGAGGAAAAAAACTTAAGGGTAGCCTCTCTGTCTCTCTCCCTCGCTCTCTCTCTGTGTATGTGTGTGTGTGGTGGGGTCTTCAAAAGCAGGAAACTCCCCCGCTAGAGAGTTGAGACTTCTATTAAAAAAAAAAAGGAAAAGAAGGACTGCTTCTCATATAGTGCTTTGTTACTCGAGCACTATACTACATGTATCAGTCAGTCATTCATACAAGCGCTTTTTACAATGCCAAAGTGCTCTCTGTCTAACTTTCACACTGGAGGCCATTCAGGTGATCGAACCTCCCGCACTACCTCCCGAGCCGTAGCCACTCTGAAATGAATATGAAATAAGGCAACACAAACAAAAACAACAGCTACAGTCTTTGTGACTTCCAGCCTACATTCTCCACCCATAAGGACATACACCCACATAAACAAATGCTATATATGTGCATCGTATCTCGACTGCTTCATGCGCCACATTTGAAGATGGAACTAACAAATGGGCTGCTGATTGAGACCACAAAGAGAAAGTACCAGAGTTTACAGAACCGGACGGACTCATAAACAAGCGAGTAACCACATGTTGACCACAGCTACTAAGAAGAAAGTACCCAAGTTCACAGGTTAAAAAAAGAAAGAAAAAGAAAACGGGGCAGGAATGGATGATGACAGTTCCTGGGGAGACTGTGATATATTAATTTACAGGAGTCTTTGGCACCTTTTGTCCCCCTGATCTGAAACTTTTGACCTGAAGCTGCCCTCGACCTCAGTCAACCCCCCTTGGTTTCTACCTCCCTCCTTGGAGCTTGCTTTCTCACCTACATCCTGCTATTTTACCCCAACTTCTGCCAACCACACCTATGAACCATCACCACCCTGCCCCACCCTCAGCTTCCATCCTCCTCCTCCCTGCTCGTGTGTATGGGGTAAGAGTGGGCTGAATGGGAGTCTCGAACTGAAGGGATCACATAGTTGGTTTGTTACTCACACGGGAGGCCATGTGACTCACCAAAGGCCATGCTTCACCCATGCTACGCTCCCGTTACACATATTGTGGTACGGAAACACGCACACACGTTTTAGTGGAGCCGGATAAATGCTTTTGTCAGACCTCATTCATAACTATTTAAATAACCTCTGTGAGTCACATAACAAGTAGGGTTAAGTAATAATTGACCTATATACACACATTTTGGTATTAAAGCCCTTAAGTGCAATCTCAGGGCAACTTGCAACCTATTGTTTTTTTGTATGTACAAGAACGCCACTGATTACCTGACCTGACTGTCCTGAGGAGGTAAAGCTCTATCACGTTATAAAAGAAGCTTAGGAAAGTTTCTCACCTCAGTGATGACGTGAGTGGGATCCCAGCTTCCTGTGAGCTGCGACAGCATCAGTTGGCTCTCCTGTTTGGGACACAATTGAACCTAGTATGAGGGATTGTTTGTGTATGTCTCGTTGTTTCGGTGCGTTCTCTTGTACACACATGTACACTGTATAATTTCATGCTACCTGCCCAGGGACTGTTGACGCAAGTCAGCATTAGTGCTTAAAAGATTTGGTTGTATATTTTTTTTAGAACATTAAAACACTGAGATTTGGTCAAATAAAAAAAAAAGTTTTAAAGGGCTTCTAAATAAAGCCTTCATGAGAAATATTATATAAGATTTTTTGTTTTTAGTCTAAATTTATAATTCTAGTGTTTACAAACTACATTTCCATCCAGTGTCTTTGGACCTCATGAGCTAACATCAAAGACATCATCGCATATAGCTCTGCTTGTCGCGCAGAGAGAGTGAGTGGGTGAAGGCTGAATAACAGCTCTCTCCGTGTGTGAATGGGTATCTGTACGCGCTTCGCTGTGTTCAACGGGTGCCGCTGAGCCTCGGCATCAGGCTGCACTCAAGCCAGGGATGACTCAGGGTGAGAGCGGCTAAATGACTCCAGACCTGCCGACAAACTGCGGCAGGAATGTGCGCGGGTCGAGTCACCGGGAGGATTTAAATGGGACTCTGTGCGCTTGCCTGGTTTGTTTTTGTTTCTTTCTGTTTGAAATAACTTTGTTAATTTTCTCTCGTGTATTCCTGTGTGGAGCTATTTCGGGTCGACCATTTGATATGATGTGCACTACCTGCCAAAAGCAGCGATCTGACAGATTATTCCTGATCTTGTTATTCAGATGCTCTGCAAGCCAGCGACAATGAGTCATTGATTTCTTTTTTCCCTAACAAGTAGGTAATTTATAGTTAAAATGAAAAGAGTGCAACGGTCTGTCTTTAGCAAATGATGAATCTGCAATTATTGATCCTAAAAACAATTTATAATAACACAAAACCAAAAAGGAGTCAGGTAAACATGAGACTGAACATATTTTCTTCTAAATGATCTAATCAGAAAATATGAAGAAAACTGTTCTGTTTTGCGGTTAAATCCCGTGTTAAAGACAGCAAATTAATTAGCGTGTGTGCTGATGAAATTCACATGATGTGAGTCTCAGTTTGACATTAAAGGGTTTCTCCTAAAGAGCAAAGTTTCTCAGTAACTAAGAGGTTTGCCATTTTAGAATGTGACTCAGTCTATTGTGGGCACAAAGTGAGCACCGCCTGCTCGCTTTCTCTGGGTGGATACAAGGGCGGAGATGTGTTTCAACACACATGCACAGCACAGGCGGGGGTCTTTCCTTCATGTAGTTACAGACACACACGTACCCCCCCACCCCTCCACCCACACACCCACACACACACACACACACACACAATGGAGATTTCAGTGGAAAGGAAACTGGGGATTCCTAAGATTCCTGTGGACAAAAAGGTGTGAACTCAGGCGGCTGAGCAGCCTGGGAATTCTGCTGGGTTGACTTGAGAAGCAGTTAAATGGCTGACCAGAGTTAGTGGTGACACACAGACAGACAGAGATAAGGAAGAGCTGGAGAGATAGAGCGAAGGAATTCAAACAGCAGGAGAGAGACGAGAATGTGGAGAGAATGCAAGAGAAAATATTGAAATGGTAAAATGGGTCCGCGGGGCTGTGTCTTTACAAGTAACTATACCGGTGCTTAATGATTTACATGAAAAAGGTAACGCTGTTCTTCTGCAGTCAGATGTGAAACAGAGTAGTCAGAGAATAATGGCACAAGCAACATACAGAATTTTGCCTATTTCAAGAAAATCAAACTGTGTGTGTTTGTGTTTTCAATGGTTTTAAATACTTTCTTATCCACCTTGTCTTAGCTGCAGTGGCGTTTTATTCATCCTACCCAAGTAAACAGGGTCAGAGAGATAGCAGTGATAGAGGTTGGGTGGGGGAGACACAAAGACCAGCAGTGAGAAGACCTACAGTAAGTTTCCACGGTGCTGCTCAGAGTAGTTTTAAGACATGACAGTTCAAAAAAAAGCTCACTTGTGGAAGATTTTCTTTCAGCTGGGTTGAAGTGAATAAACAGATTGGCTGTCCATAAAAAAATTAATTTAAAAAAACGCTTAAAAAGAAAAAGTGAGCAGCAAATAAAAGCAAAAGAACCCCAAAACAAAACAGCTAGAAACTGTGTTTCAGAGAAGTAGGGAAAAGGTCAGCAAGACAAATAGAACGTGCAGCTAGATATTTCCACAGACGTGTCAGAACATTTAGAGAATGTCTCCAATGCCCCAAATTCTTGTGAGCACTCAAAGTTCTTTCTCAAGTGGCATTCCACATAGCCAGAGAAAGTTTGAATTATAAAAGCACAAACTCTCTCACACACGCACACGCTCACACACTATGTCACAGATGCACCTGTCTGTGCCAAGACAGAAACTCCCAGCCACTGATAGACAAGAACAGACGTAACAGTGACGTCATCTCATTCACTAACCCGGCACACAAAGACACACCTCTGAAGAAACGCACGCTTGTAACCAACCAAGGACAGGAGATGGAAATATGGCAATCAGACTCCCTCCCCCGCCAGCCTAGTGTAGCTGTGTGTGTGTGTTCTGCACTGACTATATTAGGCCCGTCGGTTTCTAGCATGGGGAGACGGCGAACACGCAGATACAACTGTGATGTCACGGTCACGTTGGAGAGGCATGACTCTACATCTTATCTCTCATCACGGTGCTTGTTCTGCATTGCTCTCCACTGCCCTGCAGTGACGCGCGTGTCTGTTTGTGTAAGTGTGCATGTGTCTGTCTGTCTGTCTGTGTGTGTGTGCGCGCGCACTTATTACCCTGTGATAACCTTGGGCGTTAGTGACACGCAGGGATTTCACAGCAGCTCTAGTGTCACACGAGCACCTCTGAGCTCAGGTGAAACATTTTGACAATACTTGAAATTTCCATTACTACTGCAAGTCTCTGTAATTGCATCATACACGCATGCTTCTATTGTGACACAATGCATAATTATTAGGTTGAGGTATATAAAGTAATAGCTGCCATAACGATAGTGTTAGTAACATAGTATTAAAAACATCATTTTTGCTTATTTTTTTTAAACTTTAGATGATACTTTTTAAACATTTTATTTCCAAAGCAAAATCAGTTTTGAGCTCGTTGTATTTTACTTTGCATATTTTACATTAGTTCAGCCTGACAACCCCCCCCCCCCCCAAAGAAAGTCTATTTAAATTATGTTTATTTACATGCACTGCTCACATAAATGTACTCCATTAATATTTCAGTGCTCATTTTTGACAGTTAAGACAACTCAAAAAAGAAAACAGCAATGTTACGTTTTATTAAGTCAAAGATGCTCATTTTAAGCTCCGCAGTCCATAACAGGCCCACCAGAGATGGTTCCACCTCCGTTTAATATTATACACACTCTTTCAAATACAACATTTGGAAGTGCATGGAGCTAAAATCTAGTTGTGCCTATTGCACAGAATTAAATAATATTTACCTGTCTTATAGGCTTGTCCCTATTCTTGTATAAATTATTGTGGTTAATAGGTCAATTCATATGAAAACAAACAATCTGATGAATGAAGGCTGAGTATTTCTGCTTTGATTAAATGCAGTAATAACAGTTGCACTGACTGCAGTTTTCATGCTCTTGTAGTAAAATGCATAACGTGCCCGTGACAGCATGATCTGATTAGTGCAGAAATGCATTACTTACATATGCATGAATGTATGGCCGCCAGTATTGTGGTCCCTTTAACAGAACCCACTAATGCATAGCACTGACTCCCTCACTTACACTGCAAGACTTTCTCTCTCTATTCCACAACCTCACAGCGTGGACTATACGAAGGCTGGGACGGTGCTGCAGGCTGGCCCACTCCCAGGATATAAGAGCAGTGAGCTCTGCCAAGGCGGTGAGGGGTCACACTGTGGAGAATGTGCGCATGTGTGCGTGTCAGAGGATGGCTATGTCACACATAAGCTCCCTCGCTTGGCGGGTGGCTGTCTGAACAGTGACACCAACAGCGGATGCCCACATCTTGACGCTACAGTGCAGATAAAGCTCTTGTGAAACATTCCACTCCCCACTCCCACTGCTCCTACCAGCGTTTCCTGCTCTCACTTCCGTGTCCTTCCCTCCCATTCCTCGCCTGCCTTCCTTTTTCACCCGTCCACATCCCTCCAGCACTTCCCACCGCCTCATCGACTGCTGCTCCACACCCCTGGGCTGATCCCATAGCTGGCCCACTTACTGGTCCTACACCCCAGACTGGTGGACTCCCTCTTGGCTTCCTGGAGAACCACCTTCTATTATCAGAACAACCGGCCCAGCCCAGAAACACCGCTGCTGAGTTCACTGGGACATTGTGGCCCTGAGAGTGGTGTCATGAAATCTCCTAAAATGGAACTACAACAATTTAGAGTTAATTTGATTTTAATCTTATCAATTACTGATGTCAAGTATGTATGTCAGTATGTGAAGCTAGCAATGACACTTGCTTCAGCTTTTCTTAATAAACATAATATTGAGATGCAAGTTTCACATTTAGAAAGACAATTTACAGAATAGTAGGATGACAAACCTATTTCATTTCAGTTTTGTTTTTATAGCAAAACAACAGTCATCTCAAGGTGTTTCACACTGTACCGTAAAGACTCTACAATATCCCCTATGTGCAAGCATTTGGCAACAGTAGGGCAGAAGAACTGCCTTTTGACAGGATGAGACGCAGCTAGGCTGAGGGACACTCAGCCATCTGCTGTGACTGGGTTTTGGGGTGAAGGGAAAAAGATGACAGAAAATGAAAAATTCAGAGACAACTAACAAGTCCCCTTAGTGAGTCATTAGTTCATTGACACAAAAGCATGATTTTAAAACTTAAAAAAAAAATTATGTATCTGATGAAGCATGAATACCAAACACTACTCTACATCTAGAAATATTTCCCACCCTATACAAGAATTTGTTCCACCAGATACAATATTTATTCTCATTCTTAGAGATATTGAGGATGACTGCAGTTTTCAGCTACCTGTATTAGGCTACTTAACCCCTAAAAAAGCATGAAGAATCTCCTCTAAGCTATTTTTTTACCACAGTATTTACAGGCTAATCATGCTCCTGTACACGTGAAGAAGATTTACACATCAAATCTCGCATTTTCCTTTAAACAGCAGCTCTACTTGCAGGATGAACGGAGAGCATTCATGAATGATCCTGCAGTGAGTAAATAACTTGTGATCTGCAATGCAGGCTACACTCCTGTGAGCTTCACACTAGAAAGTTTATTAACCTGGCAAAAAGCACCAGAGACAAACGGTCCCTGTTGCTTTTGACTAATGGACTATGCATATGCATAGTGTGGAATGGGAGTGTGTCATTCACTGAAGATTAAATGGACATGCAGCATGGAGCTTTGTTTTCTCAGCAGACAGAGTGAGAAAGAGCAAGTGGTTCCAGCAGATGGGGCTGGGCCTGATACCGCCATCTGTCTCAGCAGTGCAAGAAAATGCATAAGCAGGCTGAGACTGTGGTATTCAGAGCTGTTCTGTGGAAATACACGAAGGTCTAAAAGGTCTAAAAATACAGAAGTGGTCTGCAGAGCCACTTTTTGATCTAAGTTTAACATTAGAAATTCACATCAGTAAAATAAAGAACCAACAAAGATGCATGCAACATCTTTGTGTCCCCTGCCTTCTCCTGTAGCTCCTGACCATGTTTTGAGGAGCCGTCAGCCCCACTGAAATTGTAATTTACTCCATCTTCTCAATACCTTCAGAGCCTTCTCCCACCACTGCCTTCTGTCCTATGTGTAATCCCAGCAGTTACTTCTCCCGGGACTTGTAGACTCCTCGTAATAAACTTAACAGTTTCTTCAAAACGCTGGCAGGGAGAGGACTCTTGCCCGTGTGCTTCTTCCCTCAGCGCTCTCGTGTCTAGGGGCTCAGCAGCAGGCTGACTCACAGCCCCAGCCCACTCTTACCTCCCACTCTTCCCTCCCACTCAGCCCCAGCCGTACCCCAGCGTGGGAGGCAGTGCAGCCCAGGACCAGAGCCTCCGGCTGGGCACACACGCACACAAACACACACACATAGCCACCATGGGCCCACGGCTCTGGAGCTTTGGCTTTCATTCCCCATCACCCACACAGAAACAAAAACATGCACACACACAAAACCCACATGCAGTACCTACAGTGATTTTTCGATCACTTCTTTAATGATGTCATGTGCCTCACATCTGAAGAGAGCAAAGGCAGGGGAAACACGTGGGAGTGTGTGGGCCGTGCATGCTGCATGTGTGTGTTTGAATCTTTTGCCAGTTTTATATCAAATACACTACATTTAAAAAAAATGTTGACATCTACTGTTGCCTACTGTACGTAAAGAGCTTTTAACACAGCTGAGCTCAGTAGGTTGTAGTTATTTATAAATTGCAGCTACAGGGGAGGATTTGGATTGTGAGAGTGATGAGGTCTCCTTAGATATAGTAGATGGATTGTGAAAGGTAAGATTTCAAGAGAAAAGACTGATACAACATTTTGATCTAAAGCTCGCAACGATGCGTTCAGTGCAAGGTGCGTTAACAAAAACTTCAAATGGAACCTGGTCTGCTGCCGCTCAGGTTCAACTTTTCCATTTGAGAAATGAATTCAAGCTATTTCTGCATCAGTGAAAAATCACAGAAAATGTGTGATTCTTACCAGCAGGACAGGAGCCATGGATTGCAGGTCTTTGCCGCCTTTTCACAGATGTGCATCGTGAAGAGCTCGAGCTGTGAAAAACGGGTGGCAGAGGAGCATGTCACTCACATCATACGGAGCCTTTTCAAATATTCTTATCACTGACACCTTTATCAAACAGAAAATTTTTGAGGAAGGAAAAAAAGAAGATATTTTACGAAATTGATAGACTCGCACAATGTCACACATCGTAGGATGCTTGTACTGTGAATAATATTCAGAAAGGGCCAGATTGCTCATTAGAATATCTCACATTTGTGTGTGGGCGAGCTTTTAGCAGTCCATCTCCCTCTAGTCCCCAGCACTGTTCCAGAAACACTGATTTGTGTCCAATACCAACCGGGATCCTAACCTCAGTCTGTCCATTAAAAAAGTAAATCGATGCACCAACTTCTGTCAAAGTTTCAAGTACAGTACATGGCATATGCTGTCAGCTTTCAGATTATACACTCCGACTGTGTATAATCAGATAAAGCTCAGTCTCCTCCAATACTGTCACTAATGCTTATTTTCCCTTAAGGGTGAAGTCACATTTGTGGCATGTTATGTTTGATATGAGCAGGGTTGCAGAGGCAGTCTATGCACTTTGGTTCTCTACTTTCTGTACTGACTAAACAACAGATACAGCTGATGGAGGATCAGGAGGCAGGGACAACCTGTTGCGCATGACTGCGCTCCTCATGGCAAAATGAAAATCACTTAGACTACTGCAAAGCTCCCACGAAGTCCTAAATCTGATGGACTCTGAGTAGACTGAGGAGCAAGTTTTGATCAAAAGTTTGTTTGTTTGTTTTTAAAAAGCTTCTAATTCTGCAAACTCCTCTGAAATTCTGTTTAACGTGCTTATTGTCAAGTCTGGAAAAAGAAAAACGAGACACTAAACGTGCAAAACAATATTAAGCTTTTAAAGAAAATACAAAATTTGAAATTGATATTAACGGCCAGAGTTAATACATTAATAACCACAGAGATCCAACTGCACGTGTCACAAGTGCCCCCTGTTGGATACAGCAACACTCTTTCTAAAACTAACGGAGCATGGTTTCAATTATAGTCCTCTAAAGAAAGAACAATAAAATCAAAGAGAAAAATGTGAATAATTCGAACAGACAATCTAATTCACTTAAAAAAAACTCAAGTCCCTTCACGCCCGATTACTGTGATATTCGCATTAACAAACACATCAAACACACCATTCAGAGATTTCTTAGAAAGCCAGTGCACTCACAATAGACCGCTCACTCTCTCTCCTCACGCCACATGCATCTCTCTCTCTCTCTCTCTGCGCCCCTCGTCTATCCCGAAGTCACGGGTCTCCCCCGGGGTAAACGCATTCCAACACACAAGAATTTCCTCCAGCCCTCAACTCACGCCCCCCTCCTCTTTTCTTTTCTTTCTCCCTCTCTCACACGCGCGCGCACAAACACGTAAACGCGGGCGTGAAGTAATAGCGCTCGCACAAGAGGCCTTGCCAGAGAAGACCACACACTGTTGCAATGCCATGTTCAAGTCTCGCCGCATGTAAACAGTGCCAGCCCTAATAGAACTTCTACACCACACCGACAAAGTCAAAGCACACATTTTTAAATATTTAAGTCTATGAATAAAACAGCCCTCTTCATTTTCTTATTCACTACTGTTTTTTGGCACTGATAATAATAATACTAATATTAATACTACTACTAATAATAATAACAATAATAACAATAATGACAACTGAAATTGTAAATTCTTATCATCAAACTGCGGTACCTGTGTGTATTCGTCTGTGTTGCAGATCAGCTGAAGCTAAAAAAGAAGAAAAGAAAAAAAAAGAGCCCAGTTTGCAGACACCTTCCTCGAGCGCAGCGCTCCGAGATCTATCCGTTGCGCGTACCAGAGCACGCGAGAAGCAGAAGCTGAAACAACACATCACCGAGGGCTGAGCGCAATAAAAAGAAAGAAAAGAAAGAAAAAGTGCTGGTGGAACAAGCGGAGACAACCGCAGATATATGCGGGAGGAAAGGAGGAGGATCGATTTATCACGTCTCTCGCATTTTGTGCCGTGGTAATACACCGCTCTATTACTCATCTGACGTGAGAGTCCCTTCTCTCTCTCTCTTTCTCTCTGTTTTATCTGTGTGCCTGCCCGCCTGCCTGCGGGCCTTTACAGCGGATCGCTCGGAAATGCCACTGACTGGTTCTTGTTGCCTCGAACTGGAGGCTGGCTACCCCCCGAAAAAACAACAATCAGTCACATCAGTCGGTCACAGCTCGGTCCCCGCATCGACCTCAGCCCGCGAGAAATCCCCCCCTCCTCCCGTCGCCCTCCCCTTGAGCTCCGGGGACTGTCCCCTGCTCGACCGCGGAGACTAATATCAGGATAGTGATGCCACTGTCAGTGACACACCCAAGAGAGAGAAAAACACCTGCACACAGAGAACAGAAGTGAAAAACGAAGAGGGGAAGGCAGAGAAAATTTCTACATTTCTGTGTGATTTCAGCACCTAATTTCAAACTCCAACAAACCAGTAAACGCCACTCAGCTGCAGATAGTAAAGAATTTCTTTTAAAAATCAAAAGCTCCAAAGCGATGAGGACATTCCTCCGGTTTTCCCTGCAACTAAATCACAAGACGAGGTGCTGCAAAATATGCTAAACAAACCTCAGCTTTCCAGTAATAAATTAGGAGCTCTAAACATTTCCTTTAGGAGTAGATAGTACATTTTTCCTCCTGCTGTGTGCAGTGGCTTTCCAGAGTCGGGTGGGGGGTCATCTAGGGAGAAAAAGGTCCTTTGCAAGCTGAGCGCACAAGGTGAATTTCACTTAAAACAGATTTCACTCCTCTGCACAAGCATACATGCAATGCTAATGTTTTTGTGGGAACCCCTGTGTTATTGTGCCAGGTCCAAATAGCTCTGCACAGACATTTAATGATGACTTTAAGAAATGTCACAGCTTAGCATCATCTTTTTAAAAAGAAAAAACCTTTAAATATCAACTCTCTCCTGTTCAATTTTTTAAAACTCTTAACTACTCCAAAAAAAAAAAAAAAAAAGACAGGCTGAACAGCAAGCAGTCACATTTAACAGTTTTACCAATGAGCTGAAGGATGCTTACAGTTCTGCGACTGTTTCATTTAGCAGCTCAGCTCCCCACAAGCGCTCAGTCAGAGCGTGAAAACATTTCAGAGATAACAAGTTGACTGAGAGCTGTCTCTCTGTATCTTTCACTGGGGAAATACACCTGCAGTGGGATTGTACCTGCACTGTTTAATGTATGCGTCTGCATTTGTATAAATTTCCTATGAAATATGTGATATGATGTGTTCTTGCTCACCTGCTCCCTCCCCCCGTTTTGCTCTTGCAGGCTGTCTCATCACTCTCACTTTGAGAGTGAGAGTGATTTCTTTTGTTTTGTTTTTTTTTGTGACAGCGATCTGGGAAATTAACAAATGTTTCTGCTGCTTGTTTCTCTTCAGTCCACCGGCGCATGGTTTTTGAGGAGCTATGAGGTCTCTGAACCACAATGACAATATCACCGCCGGTATGATGACGAGGGGTTCATATTGTGAAAATTCCCTGAATAAATTACTGTGCCCACTCTTTCTCTTATCTGGTTATGAGTGCAGTTATGACCTCAGTTTCTGGTATTTGGGATGGGTATTTCTTCAATGTAAACTTCCCAGAAATATTTCTGTGTTTGCAGGCTGTTGTTTTTTTCTGTAAGCCGTGTGACCAAATTAATTTAACCCTATGGCGCTTGGCAGGTCACCTCACACGGCTAAGGAGGACTTCATCTAGGATTTCACCCGATTGATGGAGGCAAAGAGGCAGCTTTTTCATACCTGACGGAGCTTTTGATGAGCTCTGCACTGTTAAGACTTGTGATTAACTGACTGAAACGATTATTTAGCAAACTAACAAGGCGGGTAAAAATTGACTTGACGCTTTTAAATTTTATCATTTCACAATCCGATTCACTAGGGAATGTTTGGCAGTCACAGTTAGGCTAGATAAGCATGAAATCTGAGGAATTTGAATTGGTTTTGCTCACAGAACAGATTCAGTAAATTAATGGTAAACAGTTAAATAAAGGTGCATTTTGCAGTGACCTCAAACTGCTATTGCAGGGTGTGCAAAGACTGCAGCGACTGGGGATAATCCCACACTTTCCCCCTTCATGTTTCTCAGCAAGAGGACCCGGGCTTTCGATTCTGCGTGTATACTGATCTGACTCGGAGTGAGCAATATTGATTCCAGTTCTGTACAAATGCGACCCCGTCACCTCGCCCTTCCCTTTCCTCCTCCCCGACACACGTCATATAACGTCTATAGTGCACATCAGAGGCAGGAGGTGCGGGGAAAGGAGGGGGTTGACCTGTAATGTTCATTGAACTCCAGTCCCCTTTTTTCTGTCTGCCCAAACCTGAACAGCAAACACCTGATGAAATCTCAACTTGGGAGATACCGAGCCGACTTTGAAGTCGCAGATAAACGCTTTCGCAAGGCATGTTTATGTGTCGCAGACTTTGATAATCTTTACTTCATGATGTCAACAGAACAAGTTGAAACCGCAGTGTCTCTGGAGACTCAAGAAACTGCAAAAAAAACACCCCTAAAACTTCTAATTGATATAATTGCTGGAAATGTCATAAAGTGTTGGCATTTTGGCGGAAATCTCTGCATTCTTTCCGTCGCTATTGTCCTTCACAAAGTGGCACGTCAGAGTTAAAATGCCTTATCTCGATTGCTATAACGCTAATCCATTCTCAAGACTCGGCCAATTGGTGTTTTATGAGCCCATTCAACAGTTTAGTCCCGGGTTGATGTTTTACACATGAAGCCTTCAAAGAAGCGGTGTTGCTTTGTCATACTTGAAGAATTTGTCACTCGCAGAACTCCCTTTGAGCTATCGGTGGTTTTTAAAAGAATTCAATACAGCGTTACCATTGAAGTGACTGGCATACCGCAGCTCCAGTACCTCCACCAGTGTGTTTCAGCACTGGTATTTTGGCTCCCAGGTTCATTGTGTATATGAAGGCAGAGGTGTGTTTTCACCGTCTCCTCCCTGGGAATTCCCCTCTGTTCCAGACTCTAACAGTTTGTTGGAGCCGCAGCTGTACATATGTGTATGTGTGTGTGTGTGTCAGGATGTATACACATTTTAGAGTGCAGTTATTCACATTTCAGTGTGCATAGGCATGCAATAATGTAAGTGTGCATGCTTACAGTGTGTGCGTGCGTGTGTGTGTTTCCTCCCTGATTCCCAGGGTTCTGCCGAGTTAAACCCTCTTAAATGTCCCCCTGGCTTTTGTCCTCACGTTTCAGCTGAATTTCCCCGCATTCATCCCACCATTCAGACTCTGTGTGTTCGAGCGCTCTGGAATGCATTGGGTTTGACAGGCGCCTGAACTGTGTGTGTGTGCATGTGTGTAAATGAGCATACAACATAAAGAAAGGAAAGTTTTTTTTT